>NW_014577190.1:308558-314738 GCF_000485595.1 Priapulus caudatus | reverse complement strand
TCTATACTCTCTCTCTCTCTCTCTCTCTCTCTCTCTCTCTCTCTCTCGCTCTCTCTCTCTTTCTCTCTCTCTCTCTCTCTCTCTCTCTCTCTCTCATTCTCTCTTCGTCCCCCACCGCCTGTGCTCCTTCTCTCCTGCTCCCTCCATGTAGTAGCAAAACGCGGTTTACTCTTTATGATCAGTTTTTCTGTGACCGATTTTTCCTGTGACTATTTTTCTGGATCGGAAGGCTCCATTCTCTCGTACACTAGCTCTTTTCATTTTATGTTATTACGCAGTATTTTTTTAGGTTAAATGTTTTTGGCAGTATGTCTTTACGTACTGTACTACGTAACTGTTTATATAGCTGTGTATTTAAATTAGGATGTATTGCGCGATTAAGTTTCTTAAATTGAATGTAACGACACGTTTGCGTTATCATAAGTTAGAACGTTAAATATATTTTTAATGAGAGTTTTATAAACTAAGACGCAAAACTCTGTACCTGCCCCGTGTAAAGACGTGTGAAGCCGTTTTATTGACGATATGAAGGTTCATTCTAAAGATAATTGAGCGCGACATACTATAATGAAGCGCAATGGCTCTGTAATGTGTTTAAACGAGACTATACGACGTTTATTAAAGATGCGTAAGTATACACATGAGTCACTTTTTATCTTAAAAATACGCGAGATTGAGAGAAATTGTTACGATTTCAAAATTATAACTTTTGAAATCGAAATACGTTTAATTTATTATTATAGTATCACCAACACTATCGAAGTCCGAATTCAAATGTAGACGGGTAGCTCTCTGTTTTAATGTAACGATTTTGGGATTTTGTCGTGTATGTCTGCACACTTATACACACGTCTGGCGGAAATACATACGTCACCTCATACAACTGTGTGTGCATTTTAGCAACTTCAGCTAAACTCGCGTGATGGCTTTATGTAGCTTTATTGGAGTATCATTGAGCACAATTCGTGCGGCCCACGTGCAAATACACGCTCGGCTGGCGATTGATATAAGGTGGAGGGGGCATTTGACAGCTGTGAGCAACTCAATCTCTATGCAATCACGACCACAGCCACAACGAACTACAGGGCGTAAGCACGCTTTACCACGTAACAGGTAACTTCTTGTATATTGTTGGTGCATTGGTAATTGCGCATCGTTTACAGGTGGCCCTACCTTTTGTCCTAAGCGGTCACATCGTGGATTACGACTGTATTTTCGTGGATTATTTGTGAATACTATTGTTATTGACTGGTGTCTAGAGAAGGGCTATTATCTAGCCAAGTGCTGCATAATTCCGTGTTGTTGTTTCTGTCACTGTCGTGGTTGGTCATAACGGCACGTGCCTGGCAGTCGAGGTACAGGAGCCGACGTGTCACCCTTGTGGGGCGATCGACCTGATGAACCACACATAAACGAGAAAACATTACAGATGCAACCGAGTAGCTATTTCTATATGCAATCCAGTTTTTGTATATAGAAGTTTAGCACGTCGATGTGATCGAGTTGGTGGCAACGGCGATATATAGTTTCCTGTTAGAATGTTCTCGGGTAGTTCGTCTTTGGTCGCGATGGCGTACACCCGCGTTTGTGCGCGTGCGCGTTCGTCTTTGTGTCTTATAACATATGTAATAATGTATATTTATAACTTAAAACTATAATATGTAACTTTAACTTTAACTTAACTTAACTTAACCTAACTTAACTTAACTTAACTTAACTTAACTTAACTTAACTTAACTTAACTTAACTTAACTTAACTTAACTTAACTTAACTTAACTTAACTTAACTTTAACTTTAACATTTGTAACTTTAATATGTAATTTATATGTTATAACATTATTTAATAACATATTGAAGTTATACGTATCTATACTCCACAGGGTTGGACTAGTAAAGCACATATTTTTTATATCATCATCTACTTACAAACATTACAGCAGGCTGTACAGCAACCTTACAGTAAAAGTAATTACATAAATTCTTAGCCCGTATAAGATAATATTTTCTACGATATTTTTCTCTTTTTATGAAATTTTCAGTCAGTGTAGAATCATATGGCTTATATTGACAGGGATTGTATAAACAGTTCATTTTCCAAGAAGTAGGCTTAGGTCGTTAGGTATATCACGCAAATTCATACCATCATATGATTGCGATAAAATGTAAAATACGTACATGCAAATTCTGAAAGTATTCGAAACATTAACTATAGTGTTAACTATTCCGTATATATCACCACGAGTTCAGCTATAGACGTTGTATTCGGTTCATGTATAATATTAAAAGCATATTACTAGTTTTTGCGAGACGATTAATTTGGATGCTACATCCTCTATAACGACATGAACCCGACGCACGCAGCTACATATGAGCGTTCATTTTAGTCATTTATATCTTACTAGGCAATACGCATCTCATAAATATCGCAAGTTTTTTTCTCAATGTCAATAAAATGAAACAATCTTGGTCCGCTGAATTGCTGCACCTGCAAAACGGGGGCACCCGACCCATCTAGAGCATCTCCACCTCTGTCCGGTGCGTGCGTGACGCTGAGCAGGCATGCTTGTTTCCTCTCCTTGCTCTGAAACAGCTGCTGCTAATACCGAGGTATGTTGTACAGTCCTGTCGACAGGGGGCGTTCAGCGCGACGTACATCACCGAAAAGTGAACAGCTAATGCGTCCGACAGCCAGACGACGAAGAAGCGAAGACCGGGAGACACGTTAGCGCCGTTAGCTTCAGCGAGCTGTAACGCCGGCAGCGGACAGTAGAGAAGCAGCGCTATAACGGCCGAGCCTATGAAGACCTGTATACTGGGCGTGCCTTCGTCGCGTACGGTCGCGTGGCGGATGACAATACGAGCGTAGCAGAACCCCGTCACGGCGAAGGGGGCAACGCCGGAGAAGACGAGGAAGAAGACCAAGAACGATAAGGCGCTGTTCGACTTGTGACCGTTGACGCTGCACATTCCAGTACCTGTGTAGCAAAATATGTTACATGACTCACGGCAGTTAGAACCGCTCATTTCAGTAAATTTCCACCACTTTGCCTGCCCTCTCCTGATCAAACATCAACGTGACTAAATCAATCACTTGACAGTTCACAATATAGTGCTCCCAAATATTCAATATAACGACGTGAGGGAAGAAATCTATATATTTTAGAGTGAATAGTTACAGGACTTACCAGGCACGTACTCGTACGTTCCCCATCCATACAGCGGAGCGGTGACCACGATTAGCAGTAGAAATATCGTCATCATTACGGTCAGCTTTAGGTTAAGCCACGTTAAAAATTCTCGATACTCTAGTGGTCGCAACAGTTTCATGTACCTATATACAAAAACACATCAAACACAAATAATTATAGTCACTATCACGAGTCTAAAATGTTGTAGGTTTTGCTAAACCTTTATGTGCTAAAGATATTGAATTTTGTATTTACGATTTTAGAACTAATTATGTTTCTGACACCGGGCTCCCTGTTATATAAGCTGGTTGTATCGCTATCTCACGCATTGCCTTAATTAACATACTAGGTATAGAGTTGTATTTTCTATGCAAACTATCGAGAACAAACGGTCGTGTTTTTAAGAAGATACGTTCATCTGCTTAAAACATGACTACAAGGTAAATAGTAAGCTATATAGCTCCATCTATGTAAGTCCAATTCGCTCACCATACGCGCTCGATGTTATGTTATGCTATGTTATGATAATGTTATCAAGAGTGAATAATAATAGATCATCACTATTATTATTCACTCCTGATGTTATGATGTGTCGTGTCGTGTCGTTTCGTGACGTGTCGTGTGATGTTATGCCATGTCATCTCATGTCATGTTATGTTATGTCATGTACTGGCGCTCAGGATACAGTGAAAGCATCGATTTAACCGACAGTGCATCAAATCCGACGGTTGCTAAACTTGCCAACGCTGCAAATTATATGTAATATTTAACTTCGCTAACACTTCGCGTGGCGAATTGTTTCATTTACGTGTGATCAACTTTCACTCCCGACTGTGTGTGGGAAGAAGATTATACAAGGCAGCGCTCCCTCTTTGTACTGTGTATAAATAAGACAAATGGGATTGGGCGCATATGACGCAATTTATCACGAATCCGTTAACTAGATGGAATTTACCTGACGTGGAATTTATCAACAATATAATAAGGTGTAAGAAAAACAACCGTACCTTTCAAAGCTGATGAAAGCAAGATTCCAAAGCATGCCAGAAAGAAACAGGAGACTGGCGTAACCCTGTACTTGGCAGAATGTCATGCCATACACCCATTCACCTGAAAATTCAATATAAACATGGTGTCAATAATTATTATCACGTACACTACACGGCCACGAATAAATATATACGTAGTGATAAATATTCTATACAGTGAATCCGGCCGTTCTTAGATGAGAGAAGATATGCGTTCGAAGATGACGAGACAAGACGAGACGAGAGGAACTGAGCACAGGCACTTGAAGCGTTTCAATAAAATATAATGCTAAATAAATACGAAATCTAATACTAGTACTACAAAATTCTTAATGTTTCTATACTCTCTTTCACCTATTATTGCCGACAGTTTCCTGTAAATTCCGTGTAAATGCTCTATGCACACACACTACCGGCCGCCATTCCTCACGCTGCACAGTGACTGTTAATATATATACGTATACACATAAGCAGCACACCCTAACACACCACCGGCACGCACGCACGCAACGCATGCACACACACGCAACCGCACGGCGCAGCACCACACACACTACATCACACACGCAACGCACGCACGCACGCATGCACACACAGGCGCGCCCACGCACGCACGCCACACACACACACACACGCACAACCACACGCACATCGCACACAGCACAGATACACAACACACGTACACACACCTAAACACACAAACCAACACACCGCACAACACACCCAACACACACACAGCACACACACACACACACACACACACACACACACATATCTATATATATAAAGTTGTTCAGCCGAATTTGTGTGTTCGCGCATAACTAGAGAACTCCGCAGCCTAGAGGAAAACTAAAGATATTTTTATAATCAGCACGTCTGGGAGGTGGTTCTGACTGAAACAAAATTGCAAAAAAAGTTAAAAAGTTAAAAATTTATAAAAATTCTATTCATCAATAGATGGCGTACAGATTAACATTATACATCACGTACGTGTAAATCTATGGTGTATAAAAATAACGGCCCAGTAGCCGAATGGATAAAGCATCGGACTCCTAAACCATTGATTCTGGGTTCGAATCCCACTTCGAAAAATGCATTGTTTCTTTACTTTTGGACTGTTTAGTATGTACTTCTGCCGTATTCACCGTTAATTTCAAAATTTAATTTTTTTTACTACATTTAAACGTTTAGTAAAAATCTATAATGAACTATGGTAGATGATAATGATAGCGCAAACTGACGGGAACACTTCACGGAAGCCTATGTAGGTTACATATCAACTATTATTATATTTTCTATATAATTTCATTTTACTATTTATAATTTTTGACTTTTTTATTTTAATGACTTTTATCTTTTGATTTCTTATTATTTTTTACTGTTGGGATGGGATGGGATGGCATGGCATGGCATGAGATGGCATGGGATAGGATGGCATGGGATGGGATGGGATGCGGTGCGATGGGATAGGATGGCATGGCATGGCATGGCATGGCATGCGATGAGATGGCATGTGATGGAATGGGATGGGATGCGGTGCGATGGGATGGGATGGGATGGCATGGCATGGAATGAGATGGATGGATGGATGCATGAATGGATGCATCGATAGATAGATAGTTCCATTTTTTTTGGTATTTTCCTTTCAACCAAGCGGTCACCAACTGAGTAACGCCACTGATTTCCCCGGGCAATGCCGGGTATCCCGCTAGTATCTACTATATAATAGTAGAAAGAGCCGAAGTGTCGTTTTACCACACTATACATGCCATAACATTTTGAAATTGTGTTAAAATATTAATGTGTTTTCTCACGGGTTTTAATGATAACATAGCTATACTAAATGTAGATTAAAGGTATAATAATAAGCATTTAATTAGGTGGGGCCTTCACCTAGCATAGCAAGCCACACTAAACGCACGTACGGCACGCATGCATGCACGCCCACCGGCACGCGCACACA
>NW_014577190.1:302708-305710 GCF_000485595.1 Priapulus caudatus | reverse complement strand
TATATGGTATATGTATCATGTATATGGTATATGTATATGTATACTGTATATGTATAATGTATAGTATATGGTATATGTATCATGTTATGTATATGTATATGTATATGTATATGTTAATGTAGATGTATATGTTATTATGATATGATGATGTATATGTATATGCATATATATATTATATATATTATATATATGTGTGTGTGTGTGTGGAAGTTGTGATGTGTGTGTGTGTGTGTAGCGTTGTGATGGGTGTGGGACTGATGCGTCGTTGCGTTGGTGCTGTGTGTGTTACGTGGCGCGTCACGCGGTGTCTGTACGTGCCGTGCTTGCAGTGCTTTTGCTATGTAGGCCTTATAAATGCGGTTACCTTTCTCATATTTCGAAGGGTAAATTAAAGAAACTCGGGAAAAAACACCAAAGAGTGTCTTCTTAATTAGCAACATTATTTTTCAGCGAGAAGCATTGCTTTATATTATAGCATGCTTAATCATTTTTCTTCTGTTTTTGCAATACGTGATGTTTTACAACCATATAGAAATGACAAGGTATATAGATAGATTGACAGCGCAATGGTCAGGGAGCAAATTAAAACAGCTAGTCATGGCTTATGGCCCTATCCTTGTACACTCGTTCTCACACTGCTAATGCAATAGGTGTTCAAGTAAGGTTAACAATAAACCTGTGTGTGTGTGTGTGTGTGTGATGGTGTGTGTGTGTGTGTGTGTGTGTGGTGTGTGTGTGTGGTGTGTGTTTGTTGTGTTGGTGTGTGTCGTGTGTGTGTATCTGTGGTGTGGGGGGGGGGGTGTTGTTTGTGCGTGATGTGGTTGATGCCGCCGCTTGTGTGGTGATGCCATCGAGTAACAGGACCGCATGCCTGTGTTTTGTTTGTTGTTACCTCCGTCCAAGGAGGTAATGGAATCGGTCTCGTGTGTGTGTTGCGGGCTCGCGTACCCCCGCCGCGCCGCGTCGTGTGTGTGTGTGTCTGGTGTGTGTCCAGTTCGCGACGGCGCGATGTGATAGCGCGGTCGAATCACGCGAGCGGCGAGGGGTCCGCAAGCAGGCGAGTGGAGTCAGCGAGCGGCGACGTTCCAGCAGCAGGAGTGCGTCAGCAGCGGGACCACCAGCGAGCGGCGCAGTCAGCAAGCCCGCCACCACGCGAAAAGCGCGAGTCAGGCAGTCAGCCAGCAGGGGCGAGGCGGATGTCAGTGTCAGCCGGCAGCAGCCAGGCGAAGTCCCCAGCGAGCCAGCTCGTAACACATACATGTTACAAGCTGGCGGAGGTATGCACTCTCCGTGAGTGCCCTCTGTCTAGTTTGTGTGTGTGTGTGTGTGTGTGTGTGTGTGTGTGTGTGTGTGTGTGTGTGCTGGTAAAGATACATATTAAAAATTATGGAACACGCAAAGAAATATCGTTTACAGTTTATAATAATAATTTCGGAGCGCACACAGCATGCTAACTTTCCGCCAAGGGTCAGATTTCTTATGATAAGAATCGGTGAAAATGGGAAACAATTACCTCCGATTGTCATAGGTAATAATTAATATAATAATCATACAATTACTACTGATGCCATGAAATATACCCTGACAGTGATCTCCTCCGTTTACGGAAATGAGGTCTGTTGGGCCTAGGCCTAATAGTGAGCAAGTACTGAATTGAGAACTAAATTTGGAGACTATACGTAGATAAACATCGCAAAGCACCTAAAACTCGCTTAGGCTTTGCAATAATTAGTAAAGATACAAAGTGGGAAGAACTTGAAAATCTATTGCGCAAGGAGTTCACACCTTTCGAGTAACGCTAGTCAGTAGTAAATGTGGAATCAAATGTTTAACGACACACGAAACACATTGCAAAATCTCTATGAACAGTTGGGATACGACAAATGATTTTGTTAATGAACGAATTATTCCATGTTATCTATTTTTAAGTCCCTGCTTTACCAGATCTATATTCACTCGGAATGTGATCCCGCCTCACTTTTACGGACAATCGCTCGCGATATTATCATTATTAGAGAATTGAGAAACCCGAACTATATGAAGGAGATAAAGAATGAAATTTTCGAAGTGAGCCTTTGAATCGCCGATGGGCGTGGCCTAAATTTTGATTATAAATGATGTTAGTTACCACTTTTGTGATACATCTTCGACCAACGATATAAAGAATGTAACTGTGTTGGCATAACAAAAATTGCACCATGTTTTCAATGTTTACAGCCTTTACAGGAAATACCCTGCTTCAGCGCATAACAGCGATAAGGTGGAATATTTGGCTGTATCTTAAGAGTAATCATACAGGTGGCTTTAAAAATTCGGCCATTCTTATAACCGAAAGTTTGCAAGGGAGTATTCTATTCTGCGATTGCCGCAAACCCACCAGCTGCCGCATTTGTTTTAAATTATGCAGAACGTACGTTGGGCACAGTACAGCGTGATGTATATAAGGTTGCAAGGCTGGAATAAAAGATAAAGAAAACTCAGCGCGGAGCAGAAAAATGGTATTCTTCCAGAGTTGTAAATGCAACAAAGAAATACGAGGACGAAAAAGAATACGTGGCATATTTTCATATTCGCTACTGTTGCCAAATCAGAGCTAATCCCCCCGACTGCTGAGAGGCATCGTTCTATTACGCACGCATGGTGACTTATAATTCATCGACAAAGAACGCAGTGACCTGACGTCACTTCTTCTCATATCACACCTGACGTGACTTGACTCTTTCATCAACTCTGCACCGCGGCGGCCATGGGTCTTGGATCTGAGATATATGGCATTAATTACCTCCGCCAAGGATATCTCAAAACGTTACGGACGGATTTTGATGAAATCTGTTGGATAAGTTGGGCTTGGGCCAACAACCAATCGATTAGATTTTGGTGGTGATCCGGATCCAGATCTGGATCCAGGATTTTGTTTGAATGTTTTCTCATCATCGATGGTAGTGTAGCGGTTTACTCTCTAACCGCTTCGCTTCGTTTTACGGGGCGCCATGCAGGACAGG
>NW_014577190.1:296874-302698 GCF_000485595.1 Priapulus caudatus | reverse complement strand
ACAGGATTGACAGAATTGAGTTTTGTGTTCACAAAACTCATTTTTGTCAAGTTTATAGGTACAAAAATGCCTGTCCTGCATGGCGCCCCGTACGTTTCGCTTCCGCTTTCTCTCTCTGTAGGGGTTTATGATGCGTCACCGCCGCGTTAAACCCGGCTACAAATTAGGTCGATAGCTAGACATATGCGCCGTGCTTGGTGTCAATGGCGTGATGGTGTGACTGCTACGCTGTGGAGGAGGTTTGCTATCTCCGATTGCTCTTGTTTTTCATTTTTCGAAAGGCTTTTTCAAGCTGTATCTTTGTCCGTGCGTGAATGCGACGTGGCGCAGTAAAGCTGCTCATGCGATTGACAGAAGTCGCCGAGTTACTTGTTAACCATATCCGCTAAGACGTCAGCGAGACGGCTTGATCGATTGCCGATAACCCTACGACTGAAAACAAGCAGACGACTGAATTATGTGTGGCAGTCGATTTGCGGTGCTAAATCTAACGCTGGGGCGCATGCTGCCATGTAACTTTTCGTTTCATAACCCACGCACCAATGTATTGCACGCATGTTATGAACATTTTCTTTTAGCTGTATCTAACTATTCTGGTAATATTTGTGACCACTATTTGGCTCTAGCGCGGCGGCAGATAAGCTTCTAGTTTTTCACTGTATACGATGTGCGACCGTCCATTTAATATGTAAAATTTTGCCAGCCATTGGTTTTACACATGTTATCACTGTATGTTAATACTAAAAGCACCACTTCGTTGTTAGTATAGAACAGTATTAGCTGTATCGGAATTGATGGCAGGTCAGATCACAAGCTGAGTCAGATGAATGATGTTGAGGCGCCGGGCGATCCTACCTGTGTAGGGGAACCCGGGGCAAAGCGGAACACGGGGCAAAGTGGAATTGTCTCAGCAGATCTATGTTGATGCCTCCATCTAGCTGTGACTGTTTTCATTAGAAGCTCAGTTGATGATGCATCGTTTTTGATGGATGCCATTTGCATGAATCAGCTATGTAAATTTTTTTGGACGAAAGTCTGTTTTTTATGTGTTTAAACGGATATTTCTTAAAAATGAATCATCTGCTAAATCACTGTGATATTGTGGAATTCTCATGTAAGCTATTTTGTTGAATCTAAGGCCTATGTGTGCCATATGCATGATGACATTCTATGCGTAGTTGTCTGCACAGCGTAACGCCACATGTCTAGAAACTATCATGTGTTCGGGGCAAAGTGGATGGGGCAAAGTAGAACAGGGTTCCACTTTGCCCCGGCCATATTTTATAGGCCTAAATGTATATCATTATTATCAGATTATTTATTATGATCTGAATTAGTACTCTCAGTAGCAGGTAGGCCTATGTCTGTCTTTGCATCCTTTTAACACCTAACTCGGTAACATTGGCATAACTGTGTCTTCCCTAGACTTAATTATTGTATAAGCGTGCTACAATGGCATTTTTCTTTCATATTTTAGGCAAAATGGTACGCAACTATGAATTTGATGTTCAGAGTTAGACACTGAAAGAGGACGCAACATTTTTGACACAATATACATGGAGTAAAATGACATTCCACCTTGCCCCATAACAGGTTTCACTTTGCTCCGGGACTCTGGGGCAAAATGAAATATTTATAAATTTTATAATTTTGTATATTTCAATAAAGTCGTTTTTTTAAATTAACTTTGTTTGTACCGCCTGTTAGTTCTTGTCCTAAGCCAAAGGATTAGAGCCAAACATTTCACTTTGTCTCGCTTTTTCACAGCGTTTTGGCCAACCAAATTTCTTCGGTCCACTTTGCCCCCGGGTTTCCCTATATATTATAGAGAGGCAAAAATTATTGCGCTGTGCAGTCCTGTCTATAAACTGTAACGTGTAAATCACGGTCATGCATGTGCTACTGATACCTGGCCGTGAAACAAGTTACATTTCGGGACAGGATTTGAGAGTTAAAAATTCTTTGTCCGGCTGTACTATTAAATGGACTTGTTGTAACCAAACAGTGTTCATCTGAGGTCTGTGTTGGAGAAAGAAGAGGGGCTGTTAGTGTAAGTAACCGAGAGCAGGAAGCGATGGCCGACATTTTATATTGGACATTGTAGAGTCATTTATGTAAATGAAAATTGCGGCGAGATATCTAGTGCAAGTGTTAGCTATATCAAATATGGCAGCGCCCTTCGTTCATCACCGTGATTTTGTGATGAACTTAGGGTTTTCAATTTTATGCCAATCCTGTCAAATTAGATGTGCAACTAAGTAGGAAATTCCGAAATTCAGTATAAATCACGATGCACGAAGTGGTTATGAGTTAGCCTATTGCTGGCACTCGCTAACGCGCACGTATCTATCTACCCGCAGGTATCTAATCACCGCAGGGAACAAATCTTCGTTGCAAAACAGGATATATGATGGGTTCTATCCATAGAATCTGAGGTACGGAATACATCTCATAAAAATAATATAAATTAAAGATCGTACGTAACACGATCATCTCTCAAATACAAATATCAAAATCTGAAGACATGTAATAAAATATAGTTTCACCTAATAACTGAGAGGCTACTTATTACACCAGTTTAAAAATTACCAAGGATCTATATGTTGTTATGGTATATAAATAGGTATGGTATAGCAAACAACGCAGCTACAATCCGCGGCTACAATCTTCACTGTCGCGACCACAGATATATCGATCATATATACACGATAGGCATATATATTATGATATCTATGGTCGCGACAATTGCCTTGCAAATGGCGTCACAGTCTCAAGTGTCACCATCTAATTCTGACTCTAAGTGCGTATAACCATAGACTAAGAATATTTTGGTTATATATTGATTATGTTAAGTTATTCTGAGTCTATTGTATAACTGCGTGACGTGCGTTGTTCTAAACTGGTACCACGTCTCGATTACCCAATTTACGTTACGATTGACAACTACAGTGTAGAGACAGGGGTTCTTGAAAAACCAGTGACATTAACATGTAGCCAACAACTAGGGAATCGACAAAGAAATTTGAATTGTTGTATAGGTTGACGAAAGTAACAATGTACGAATATTCTAAGACATGTTAGCCTTACTGCTACACTCTTTGCGCGTTATAATACATTAACTGGTATAGTTAGGCTGGAGCACGGCTGATAAGATCGCCGAGAGTAGTAGAGATGAAGCAATTAACAACAGCACGAGCAGCGGTCCTAACGCAGTAATCCAAGTATGTTTAAAGTGCGCTCCCCTTAACTGCAGCTGCTTAATGGACCCACGAGCCGATTAGTCCGACAAAAGCGGATCATACTTTTTTCATATTGCCCGTTCCAGAAGAGAAGGAACATTCTAGCGATACTGGCGAAGTAAGTTCTCGTACCCGCAATGCCAATGAAAATGGTCTATTGTCTGCCAGTCAGCATGTCTGTCTATCTCTCCGTCCGTTTGCGCGCCTGCCCGTAAGTTTGTGTGTTTATCGTTATTTTTAATTGTCTCTGCGCAAGTAATGACTCAGTTAGCAAACTAAACGTGTCAGATCTATAACGTGGAATCCATTACAGTAATTAAAAGAAGGATTTTATCTAAAATGAGAAAGAAAACTTATGATAAAGAATACTTATAGGATTATACGCGCGCGCACGCAAATTATTGTATTCAGTAAACGGTGGCGGCAGGGTGCGACGCTTGGCACGTCGCACCTTATACCAGTATCGAATGGACAAGCGGTGACAAACGGTGACCGCGTATTGATGCAACGCTTATAGCGTTTGAGACAACAGCGGTGACAAGCGGTGACAAAAGGTGACGGCCTCTTGAGCGTTGGGTCCGGGATAATAGCGGTGACAAGCTGGACGGCCAGGTGACGCGACGCGTATCGAAATCAGCAGGTAGGCCTACTGAGAATAGGTGACGCGACGCGCGGTGACGTGGAACGGGCGCGACAGCATCGCTGGCTATTTCACGCCAAAAAATCTAGTTATAATTTCCTGCCAAATCAGTTAATCCGGTTTCGCCTGGGCAGTATATAAGCTAGATCCACACAATCGTCACCATTCCTCGCCACACGCCGCTGTCGATTCTAGGTAAATATATTTGTATTTCTCTCGCGTAAAATCGTACTTGTTATGATTGTAATATTTACTAGTATTATATTGTATGATTTACATTACGTATTTCTCTCGCGTAAAATCGTACTTGTTATGATTGTAATATTTACTAGTATTATATTGTATGATTTACATTACGTATTTCTCTCGTGTAAAATCATACTTGTTATGATTGTACTATTCGAAGATGAACTTAGTTAAACTTACTTGTATTTATAGATGATTTATGTGACGGATTCTGTCGCGTAAATCGTACTTGTTAGAAATACGTAGACGCGATGAAACGCACTTCCACTAACTTCTTTATGGCATACGTATTGATGATTTGCACATGTATGTGTATGGTATAAAGTACATAATAAATATTCTTTTCCACACGCCGCTGTCGATTCTAGTCGATTCCAGATTGATTTTTGAGGACCGTGCAACGGGCATATCCATCGAGCTATCCCCGAGAATAGACGCATATTTAACTACAACACATGCATGAACGCACACTGACACGCATCACAGAAAATTGAATAATTTAACACGGAACAATAAAAATTTCTACTTTACTGCATCGGTATATATTTTTGCAGAATTTGCCATTTTTCATTTGCAAATATGTGCGACGCAGTTCAACCACCCGTGTCGTGAATGCAACCGCCTTTTATAACCTCGGAAGTGCTCGTTGTATATTTGCAATAATATTGACAGTTGTGTAATTGTCGCATGTAGGGTAAATTGGCAACGATGTAATCAGTCTTAATATAGGAGTATCTTCTTTTTTGACAACAAGAAAATGCATACATCGCTTCACATATTTTATAATCCCATTTTCGTTTAGCAGCAGCTGTTTAAAATCGGGAGATCAAAATGACTGGTTGAATATGAAATTTCAGTTCTTTGTATGGCTGTAAAATATCGCATTGTAATTCGCATTGTGCCGAACAGGCCAGGTGCTGTGAAAGGAAAGCAATTAGGCCTACTGCCCGCTAAAAATCGTCTGAGCGATGTTGCCACCAGCATAAGCAATATCGTTTGCAACCGATGCCCCCACAATGTGAGACAAAATAAGGTTCCAACCAATGGACAAAAGGCAGTATATCAGATCTAGTAAAACATAGTAACACGAACCGTACCCTAACCCAAAACCCCTGCCAAATTTCTAAACTTCCTGCTGAACCTCACAATAATATCGATCATACATGGTACGACGGTTGTGCCTGCCGCTTTGCTGACAACTGGTGAAGCTACAATTCGTTCGAATGTCGTAGATTTAAATCTATTTCTCTGGATTGTATTATTGTATGGGAAACTATTAGAGATGTTGATTATTGAATGTTTAAGGTAAATATTGGGTTCATATTAAATAATAAAATAACCAATGATAGTATATTTAATACTTATGGTTCTCTTTTGGTGTGTCACAGTCACACTACTCTAGTATTATTTAGTATTATCTAAATAACTTTACATAAAATCAAAATATATTGCATGGTTACTAGCGTAATATATGGGGTTGTGAGTTTAAACAACAATTTGTGGTTACAATTAGACTCCGGCCACATTGGTTACTTCAGTCCATACGTCTTTGTGTTTCTCCCGCAATGATGATAATTACCTCCGCCAGGGGTGTGGCGGAGGTTATGTTTTCACCGGCGTGCCATTGAGTGTTGGTTTGTGTGTGTGTGTGTGTGTGTGTGTGTGTGTGTGTGTGTGTGTTACCATGCACGTTTCAGTT
>NW_014577190.1:286414-291971 GCF_000485595.1 Priapulus caudatus | reverse complement strand
GCGTCTCGCGGGTGAAGCAAAGGTCTACAGTTAGGCTAAAACTGGCACACCACACACACAAAACACACACACACACGCACACACACACAAAAAAACACACACAGACGCACACACACACACACACACACACACAGACACACACACGCACGCACGCACACAACACATGCACACACACGCGCACGCACGGCACACACACACACACGCGCACCACACACTCGCACCACACACACAACGCACGCACGCACACACACACGCCACACACGCACACACACACACCACGCCACGGCACACACAGCGCACGCACATACACACAACGTGCACGCACGCAACACACACACACACCCACAACACACGCACACACACATACACACACACGACGCACGCACACACACCACACGCACACACACGCACACACACACACACACGCACACACAAACAAACAGAACACACACACACAGACGCACACACACACACACACACACACACACACACACACACACGCACGCACACACACACACACACCACCCACACACACCACACACACACAACAACAACACACAACACGCACACACAACATACACCACACACAAAACACACACACACGCACACACACGCACACGCCACACACACACACACACACACACACACACACACACACACACACACGACACACACACACACACAACGGCGCGCGCCGCGCACACGCACATGCGCACGCGCACGCGCGCGACGCACACGAACACGCACACGCAGGCACACGCCACACGCACACGCACACGCACGCACACGCACACGCCCACACGCACACGCACACCCGCACCGCACACGCACACGCACCACGCACACGCACACCGCACACGCACACGCACACACACACACACACACACACACCACACACACACATTACTTGACCGTTGTGACATTTGTCGGCATTGCTTACATTACAGCAAATGTCTACAGTAAGGCTAAAATCTGTTAGAATACTTGTATTTCAATATTTTCACAAAATATTAAATGATTGAAATTTCGATTCAACTTTGGTTCCTTGTTAATGTCACATGATTTTCGCTTTAGGCCTACGTGAAAAAAGCTTGTAGACCGTTCCCATGTCTCTACTATTGTTACACTTTTTTTGTTTTATCACGTTTGTATACACTTTGTTACTTTTATCTATAGCTGCGTTCACACGTATACACGGCCTAGCTGGTACCGTACTTAGTTGGTGCTATAAGCTTCGAGCTAAAATGCGTTTCACACGAGATACACGAGATTCGAGGCTTAGCTAGCGAGGTATATATAGACTGGTACCCGGTTCGACAGTCCACACGGACCCTAAACGTCGTTGCAGCGAACGGTAGCAGTCTCAGGTAGAGCGCTACAGTTCGCAATTCGAATGCGTTCACACGACCAAACAATACGCGGCGCAGCGTGGTGCCGAATATATGGGCTTAGTTGGCGCGGAATATGTTCCGCGCTAAGCAAGCCGGGAGCAATCGCGGCGGCTAAGCAAGCCGCGTATATTTTAGCGTGTGAACGCTTAAATACGGAACTAAAATCCTCGTGTGAACGCAGCTAATTATATGTATAGATAGGATACTAGTCTAGAATCATATTCATTTTTGTCAGACTTAAAAGCAATTATGTCGGTGGCACCAGTTAAAAATCAATTGCCGCAACATTGAGAAACCGTTTAAGTGCTAATTGTAAACTTTAACAGAAGAAAAACTTTTTATTAATTTTCATTTTGTCATATTGCAGATCCGCTACTAGGGAAGAATATTTTACCGCATGTGTTTATTTTTGGATGTATCTGAGAATTTTTTTTAAATGAGGTTATAATCACTTGCTATATCTGATTCATGAGCCTCATGTAGTAAGATCTATTTGCCTCATTTGAACTTATTGCCGACTGGTATAAACCCATTGTTAAACATACATGCTGAGAGAATGTGACGAAGATCAGCTCATAATAAAAGCACATTACCAAATTCAACACTTCCAGCATGACTGTCTGTCATCTGCATTCTCAGTAACTAATCTGAAGCTTGAGTAATAAGTAGGTTTTAGATAACGTTCCTGCGTTGACTGTTTACCCAGAGATATTGATACAGGGTAGCACTTCGCTTGATTAATATACGGCAAAGCATCGCAAAGCTGTGATAGCACCCACGTCTCGCGATCATTACTAGACTGCTGGATCAGGTCGCAAGGAAGCTACGACCCTGTGCGTGGTAAATTATTAACTTAGCTTTCTAAATTAGAAACTGGATTACTACTGCAGCAGCATCGATGTTGCGAGTTACTAAGTACAATAAAGTTGTTAAATCATGCTGTAAGGCATTGACCAACTAGAATAAATTAGTTAAACTATGATGCAAATTATTAACTAGACTAGAACTGTCAACCCGTGTTGTAAATTGTTAACTATAATCTAAGACTTGTTACACCATTGCTGCAATGTATTCGTTCAACTAGGGGGTGTTACTCCAGGTTATAACATATTTTGTAAACGACGGTTGCCAAACCATGCTGTGATGTATTACCTAGATTTTATCTCAACTAGAGAACTATAATGATGTAAGTTATTGACTGCACCAAGAGGTCCATCTATTCGCGCGTCGGCCTGTACGTCTGTCCGCACATCGAATCATCTATTCACCACCCACCCATCCAGTTATAGAAATTTCCCATGCACTGCATAGCGACAATAGTAAACGGTGCATTGTGACTGACTTTTACGGCAGCATTTTAATGCCACAAAAAAATAGCTGCCTTGGCGGAGGTCTGTGCTCTCCGAGTGCTCTAGTTATGCTATGATACTCCTATTCTTTTATGAAAACAGCATTATATGCAAGCATTCCGATCCCACATTTAATTTTTATTAAATAAAGCATTGTTTCTCTACATAACTTCGTTACTAACAAAAGCTCAAATCACCTAAATATAACGATTAATAAAGTGTGGCGTCCCTGCCAGTTATCACTTGCTTACATGATGTCTAAACTATAATTACTATTCATTAATTTGGGTCAATGACGATGCCAATAAATTTATTGTTATTTAGTGACTCTCGTATGTGTGATCGGCCTAATTTGGTCCGGAGGACTTATGAATAAATTGTGTTTACAGTAATTTGACAGTAATTTTCACTGTGTTTATTGTAGCAAAACAAATATCAGTGGAATGGTTAACCAATCGCGAAATTGTTGCGTGCCACTTTTACACAAACCGTACAATCATGTGATATTCGTGATGTCGCAGAGGTTAGTTTCAGCTAAGCCGCGAGATATAGCAGCTACAGCAATAGCCATTGTCATGGTTGTTATCTGTCGGAAATGAACATTTGTTTGGTGGCTATTCTTGAAAGGAGCATGCTTTGGTCAATCAGGAAAGATAATCCGTACGCGTATGCAGCGCTCAAAGGTCAAATAAGTGCATTTTACAAATTTGAAAATAAGTCTTTATTAACCATATTACACTTATAAAGGAATGTGAGTTATTTCATGCATAAATACATGAGTAATGGTACTTTCCATATTTTATTTTACTTTAAATATTGTAAGAAAATCCGACAGAAAATTGCGAATATTTCCTAAACCGATAGACTTGCAAAACAGTGAGCTTACAAATAATGTTGCTCCAATATCTCGTATAATTTTTGCTTTGACCTGACACCCAAGTTATATGCACTGGAGGTGAGCTATATTTTTTCAAAAGCTACACTGACAAGGGTTCTACGTGTTGATAGCCTATTGAACAAAATAGGTGTATGATAATATCTCGTTTTGTTGGTATCAGTAAAATAATTCACTGTTTTGCAAAAGTCTATCAGTTTAGGAGATATTCGCAATTTTCTGTCGGATTTTCTTAAAGTTTCACAGAAAAATCGAATATAGGAAGTATCATTACTCATGTATTTGTGTATAAAATGACTCACTATTACCTTATGAGTGTAATATGGTTAATAAAAACAGATAAATGAACCCGGGCTCTTGGACCAAGTGTTATAACAACCAGTTGTGTGGCGTTCCGCTATACCCAGAAGAAGAAAGGAGACGGAATTCGTTTTCAAATTTTACAGCGATTCGGCGTGTAGGCATGTATGGGAGAGCCGTTGTTGCTGCGGGGAAAACTGAAAGGCCAACTGCTACAGCCTGTGCTGTGTTTTTTTTTATAGATATGGACAAACTGAATGAAGCAATGACATAGGGATTGTGGACGCAAAACGTTATTGCTTTGATATGCAGGCTGACATTTTGAGCTAGAGATGCATACGACGTATATGCGATGTGCATGTATACGTTCGACAGAGGGGCATTATGAGAGTTGCCAAATACAGATGACTTACGAAAGCGAAACACGCTATCAACATCATATGTATTTTTCTCACAAGTGCATTCATTCTTGCTCCAGCAACCGCTACATGGATGTCAAAAATGTTGAATGTGAACTGACAGATGTACTGATTGCATCTTAAAAGAGAGCCACGGCAATCGTTAGTGTCATGGATTGAAGCACTGTGAAAAAGAGCTAACGGATGCAAATTCCCAGAGCAATATTACGAGCGAGCTGAACGTGACAAAATAACATTTACATGCACTGATGACGGAGCAAAGCTAAAACACCATGACCAAAGTGTTAGTCTGTCGTTAGAGAAAGCAGTCCAAGTACTGTCGCTGAAATAGGCTGCCACTCAGGAGCTATAAAGCCTTTAAAAGGAATCAAAAACAGCGACCGTACCGAAACGGTAAGCCACGAGCCTCATATATATGGCAATTGAAGAAAAGAAAAGCCATGAAGATTATACGCATACCTACTGCACAGCGCGATGAGAGATATATGGGTATTGTGACAGAAATCATCCGTTGGAAAAGTATAACTGCCCGGCAGGCAACCACAAGTGCAAGAAGTGCTCAAATACAGTACATATTTAGGGTATATCTGGAAGAAGAACGTTAGGCGGATAGCCGTTGCTAAAATCAAAAGTGATAACTAGTATGGCAGGCAGTCAATATATACGTACAATTTTGGGAGGTGTGAGGCTGTCAGTACCTGATAATGAGTTAGTACGAGCCGGGGATATGTGATTGAACACAGTCGGATGTGCTTACACAAGTTTGACTAGCGTAATAAACTGGTCAATGAAAAGGTGTATGTTGTCAGAGGTGCACCCAAGCTACAACAAGGCGTTCACGTAACTTGGTCCGATTTATTACATTACGGGACATTAAGACAATTGATGCAAGAAACCGTTGCCCCTACTACGAACATAAGCACCTTAACCCTCACTCGGTCTTTAACATGGTTGTAAAAGCGTATCCAACGCTGTTCACTGGTGAACGCTGGTCAAATTATTCTGTCCCACTACGCGCCGCAGGATTTCACTCCCTTTCACTCATACGCCATACACATTCACATATACACCCACTTCACACATACACATCTAATATATATTTGAGTTCGTATGTATGTATGTATGTATGTATGTATGTATGTATGTATGTATGTATGTATGTATGTATGTATGTATGTATGTATGTATGTATGTATGTATGTA
>NW_014577190.1:277109-283670 GCF_000485595.1 Priapulus caudatus | reverse complement strand
GCGTCTCGCGGGTGAAGCAAAGTTACAGTAAGGCTAAAACGCACACACACAACAAAAAACACACACACACGCACACACAACACAAAAAACACACACAGACGCACACACACACACACACACACACACAGACACACACACCACGCAACGCACACACACACGATGCACCACACACGCGCACGCACGGCACACACACACACACGCGCACCACACACTCGCAGCAACCCGCACCACACGACAACGCACGCACAGCACAGCACCACACGCCACACAGCACACGTAGCAGCACACCACGCCACGACAC
Source organism: Priapulus caudatus (assembly GCF_000485595.1). Taxonomy (NCBI): domain Eukaryota; kingdom Metazoa; phylum Priapulida; class Priapulimorpha; order Priapulimorphida; family Priapulidae; genus Priapulus; species Priapulus caudatus. The sequence goes on along the minus strand of NW_014577190.1, from coordinate 283,369 downwards.
ACATCGACACAACACACGTTGCGACGCACGCAACACCACACACCACCACCCACATACACACGCACTACACACATACACACACACGACGCACGCACACACACCACACGCACACACACGCACACACACACACACACGCACACACAAACAAACAGAACACACACACACAGACGCACACACACACACACACACACACACGAGCACAAACACACGCACGACACGACACACACACACACACACCACAGCACACACACACACACACACACACACGACAACACCAACACCACACTACAACATCACCACACAAAAACACACACACACGCACCACACACGCACACGACACACACACACACACACACACACAACACACACACACACACACACCACACACACCAACACACACACGGCGCGCGCCGCGCACACGGCACAGTGCGCACGCGCACGCGCGCGACGCACACCGAATCACGCACACGCAGGCACACGCACCGCACACGCACACGCACGCACACGCACACGCACGACGCACACGCCACACAGCGCAGCCGACAACACGCCACGCCACCACGCACACGCATCACCCACCGCACACGCACACACACACACACACACACACACACACCACACACATTACTGTGACGTCTGGTGACAGTTTGTCGGCATTGCTTTACATTACAGCAAATGTCTACAGTTAAGGCTAAAATCTGTTAGAAATACTTGCTATTTGCAATATTTCACAAAACTATTAACATGATTGAAATTTCGATTCAACTTTGGTTCCTGTTTAATGTCAATGGATTTTCGCTTTAGGCCTACTTGAAAAAAGCTTGTAGACCGTATCCCATGTCTCTACTATTGTTAACACTTTGTTTTGTTTTATCACGTTTGTATACACCTTTGTTACTTTTATCTATAGCCTGGTTCACACCGTTATACACGGCCTAGCTTCGGTACCGTACTTAGTTGGTGCTAAAGCTTCGAGCTAAAATGCGGTTTCACACGACCAGATACACGAGATTTCGAGGCTTAAGCTAGCGAGGTATAAATATAGACTGGTACCCGGTGTCGACAGTCCACACGCTACCCTAAACGGTCGTTGCAGCGAACGGGTAGCAGTCTAGGTAGAGCGCTACAGTTCGCAATTCGAATTGCGTTCACACGACCAAACAATACAGCGGCGCAGCGTGGCTGCCGGAATATATGGCGCTCTAGTTGGCGCGCGATATGTTCCGCGCTAAGCAAGCCGGGAGCAATCGCGGCCAAGCAAGCCGCTAGATTCTTAGCGTGTGAACGCTTAAATACGGAACTAAAATCCTCGTGTGAACGCAGTAATATATGTATAGATAGGATACTATCTAGAATCATATTCATTTTGTCAGACTTAAAAGCAATTATGTCGGTGCCACAGTTAAAAATCAATTCCGCCCAACATTGATAAAAACCGTTTTAAGTGCCTAATTGTAAACTTTAACAGGAAAGAAAAAATGTTTTTATTAATTTTCATTTTGTCATATTGCAAGATCGCTACCAGGGAAGAACATTTTACCGCAGTGTGTTTATTTTGGATGTATCTGAGAATTTTTAAATGAGGTTATATCACTTGCTATATGCTGATTCATGAGCCTCATTTGAGTAAGATCTATTTGCCTCATTATTGCAACTTATGCCGACTGTATAAACCCATTGTTAAACATACATGCCTGAGAGAATGCTGACGAAGATCAGCTCATAATAAAAGCACATTACCAAATCAAACACTTCACAGCATAGACTGGTCTGTCATCTGCATTCTCAGTAACGTAATCGGAAGCTTGAGAATAAGTAGGTTTTAGATAACGTTCCTGCGTTGACTGTTTACCAGAGATATGATACAGGGTAGCCACTTCAGCTGTATTGAAGTATACGGCAAAGCATCGCAAAGCTGTGATAGCACCCAGTCTCGCGATCATTACTAGACTGACTCGAGATCAGGTCAAGGAAGCTACGACCCTGCTGGTGGGTGGTACATTATTATTAGCTTCTAAATTAGAAACTGGATTACTACTGCAGCAGCATCGATGGTTGCCGAAGTACTAAAGTACAATAAAGCTTGTTAAATCTATGCTGTAAGCGCAGTGTGACCAACTAGAATGAATCTGTTAAACTATGCATGCAACATTAGTAACTAGACTGAGAACTGTCAAAACCCGGTTGTAAATTGCTAACTATATTATAGACTTGTTACACCATTGCCAATGTATTTGTTGCAACTTTAGGGGTGTTACTCCAGGTTGATAACATATTTTGTAAACGGACGGTTGCAAACATGCTCCGTGATGTATTACCTAGATTATATCTCAACTAGAGAACTAATAATGATGGTAAAGTTATTGATGCACACCGAAGAGGTCCATCTAGTCCGCGTCGGCCTGTACGTCTGCGCACATCGAATCATCTATTCACCATCCACCCACTCAGTTATAGAAGTTTCCCATGCACTGCCCATAGCGACAATAGTAAACGGTGCATTGTGACTGACTTTTTACGGCAGCATTTTAATGCCCAAAAAAAAAATTTTTTATTCGAAATTACGAAATAGTATCTTGTAATTACGAAATAGTTCTCGGTAAGTCTCGTAATTACGCAATAGTTTCTCGTAATTACGAAATAGTTTCTCGTAATTACGAAATAGTTTCTTGTAATTACGAAATACTATTTCGTAATTACGAAATAGTTCCTTGAATAAGGGCAGTTCAATGCAATCGCAGTCATCTTGCAGTGCGCTCTCCTTGAGTTAACGTCGTTTGTTACGATGCACGAACAGTCAGTCCACTTCTATTTCGGCCTAAGGCTTAGCTACGATAAAATCCTTGCTATGTTAGCAACCAGGCATGATATTATCTTCAGCAAACGTACATTACACCGTATACTATACGTTACCTAGAACTATTTCACAGGGAATTCAAATCTGATTTGTTAGAACTTTCGCTGTTCATTGAAGGCTTGTTAGGGGAAGGTGGGGACTTGCATGGCTAGCCTATAGATGGATGCCCCTTAGATGTGTACAGCGAGGTTACGTTATTTACTTAGAAGAAGTTAGGATATTATTGAAGATTCTTGATCCAGTCGGCGTTCAGCTGCGTTCCCATGGCAGGATTCGTCGCAGACAATATTTCACACGGGGTCCCAATTTTGTGAGGCATTTTGATTCGTATGATAAATTAAAGCCATTTGGACTCTGCATAAACGGGTGTATAAACGGCTTCTCACGGAATATTATGTGGTTGGAAGTTTACACAACAAGCAGTGATCCGCGTATCATTGCTGGGTACTATGTGGAAGCTGTTGGGTCGAGACACGGCTGTCCGATGAAGGTATAAGTACGATGTGATTTGTACGATGTACAACAGGCCTATAAGCACGCACGTCGCGCTCCGGTGTGTTCGATCGTCTGGAAAGGCTGAACTGGTGGTTGTCTGGTTTGGCGTTGGTTTTGTTGTTGGTTTGTGTGTGTTACTATTTCGTAATTACGAGATAGTATATCGTAATTACGAGATACCTATTTCGTAATTACGAGAAACTATTTCGTAATTACGAGAAACTTATTTCGTAATGACGAGATCGCATTTCGTAATTACGAGAAACTATTTCGTAATTACGAGAAACTTATTTCGTAATGACGAGATACTATTTCGTAATTTCGAGATAAATGCTGCCGTAGACTTTGTATGATATGGCGTTTGTAAATTTGCAAGCTACACTGAGCACAGTAGACGCGCGCGTGTGTGTGTGTGCGTGCGTGTGTACGTACGTGCGTACATGACATGGCGACGCGTGTATATTGGCTGAAACGTGCGTTACACGATACCTATTAATTTGAGTCGCTTTTGATAGCGCGAAAAAACGCTGTAACTAAAATATTCATGGACAATTATTAATGTGAATAGGTTGACAACATTCAGCTTGTAATAGCGTGTCGTTGCTGTTAACACCCGCATGAAACCTTCGGTGCAATATCCGCCGTGTTGCACCGCGCACACTCCCAAAGCGCTCATTATCAATAGATCCTAATCAAGACATGTTGTGTGATACAACACACTGACGTAACGCTACGTGTATAATAAGCGTTCCGTGCTGCGTGTGGTAAGGTTGCATGTGAGCGTTTCTATGTATGCGTGTACATTTTCGTGTGTATGTGTATGTGTGCGCGTCCGTTTTTTCATGCGTACGTGCGCTGCTTCGGCTGGATAGTATTAATAGGCTGCACGGCCAATATAACATCGGCATCGGCAATAAGCTGGAAAGTCTGAAAACAGCTGAGCTAATATCACTAGTATATTGCGCGCACGCACATCGTTTGCTATAGTGTAAAACGTCGGCGATTCCATGCGACATGAAATTATTCTAAAGGGCAGAATTGCCTGTTATTGACGGTAGTCTCATAGAAGCGTTTCAGGACGTCATTATACCATAAGATCGACTTCCCCAATTACAGCACTCAACTGCCTTTCGAAAGTCCTGCCGGTATTAGTAATGAGTCTAAGCTTATCGAAACGTCAGCATCAATTAGGTGGGCTGCTTCGAGTTTAAGGGACGACATAATAATTAAAACGTTCTGTTTGGCGCTTCGTTCTCTCGCCATGCGTCATTCGATTTTCGCTTTTCTAATCATGATTATACATGTATATCACTGTTCGACACATCTGCGTTTCTCGTGTATCGAATAAGGATATATCTGCAATAGTCATATTTTGAACAGATATATTGCATACAAATGTTTCGTTAATGCTAGGTGAAGTTACGCGCATAAAGTGTCGGAGGCGGCGTCGATGTGTTCAAACCCTTATGCGTGATTATCATATAAAAATTGAATTCATGTTAAGGAGAAATATGTCGTGGTTCTGAGCGTAGTCAGCATGCATATAGTCGGTGTGTCACCGCCAAAGCAGAGTATACACCGTTTGAGATTAACAACAACTTTTCTTATTTCTCTTCGAACGCGACCTATAAACCGCGACCGGCACAAAAGCGAACCGATCTAAGCACAATATTCAAACCAACTACTTTCCGACAAATCAATATACGAACGAAACTTTAGGCCCAGTTATTTTCATCAACTGCACAATTCATTGTATGGCAAATATTACTGCTAATAGTGTACATTCTTTTCAATGTGTATAGTACCATAGAAAACTATTCAAGCGACAGCCTTACGCAGAAAATTCCATGAAAACCCCCATGCATACCACGACTACAAAGACAGCTGTACACAAGAAAAGACACATAATGGCATGCACGTAGTGGCGCAGTGAAACGTACACAGCTTAGAACTATATATGGATATGTGAGATTGAATAGGCACTTTCCCTATAAATTACGCAGAGTCAGGCCCGATATACCTTGAGGTGTTTTAAATATTAATAATTGACAATCCTATGCGGATAACATTCCACTACATAGACGATATCCAATATGCAATATGCAATTTTAATAATAATAAGTAAATTATAATAATTAATGTAAGAATATAATAATGTAATCAAATATATTAATTTAATTTTAATATATTATAAATAACTTATTTAGGTAAATTATTTTACCAAATTTAATTGATTTAATTATATTTAAATACTTTAATAGTTATAATTGTCAAATATATTAGTTAATTTGATTTGTATGTGTCTTAATTTAAATGTATTATTTTATCTTAAATAAATTTCATCATTTTTATCTTTTCAATTGATATAAATTATTTAATTGGTATAATCTATATTACTTCATTTGGGCATTGTCATCGAACGTTACATTCGTAATCGTTAACACTCAAAAACAATGCTTCTATATCAGCTCATCGTTTGTAATGTGAAAGCCCCCCCCCCACGACCTGGGTCAACACGTTGCTGTCGTGTGGGGGCTTGCGTACTCATGTGACTCCAAAGGCGAAGTCAGCAAAGGTCTAACCATGCTGAGCCGGCCAAGGAAGAGGAGTCAGATAAAGAGTGGTCCAAACCCGGCACCCGGACGAAGTTACACCTCCTCCAGGCCACACCTCCATAGTAATGAAGAACAAAGCTAAAAAGGTATACCATACTAGCTCGGCGTCGGCAGGATAAAACTGTAGATAGATCTGCAGCGAACGTACACCGATGGGAGCCGTCAGGTGCCCCTTCAAAAACACTGATCACGGTGCTAAACTGTCCAGTAACTCGCCTAGCGCAAGTATTTTCGAGTACTTTCCGAACACAAGTGGTTGGTCCTAAAATTTAGTTGCAACTTAATATTAGAAA
>NW_014577190.1:262937-277008 GCF_000485595.1 Priapulus caudatus | reverse complement strand
TCCTTTCTCGCCTGCCATAAACGTTACATTCGTAATCGTTAACACTCAAAAACAATGCTTCTATATCAGCTCATCGTTTGTAATGTGAAAGCCCCCCCCCCCCACGACCTGGGTCAACACGTTGCTGTCGTGTGGGGGCTTGCGTACTCATGTGACTCCAAAGGCGAAGTCAGCAAAGGTCTAACCATGCTGAGCCGGCCAAGGAAGAGGAGTCAGATAAAGAGTGGTCCAAACCCGGCACCCGGACGAAGTTACACCTCCTCCCAGGCCCACACCTCCATAGTAATGAAGAACAAAGCTAAAAAGGTATACCATACTAGCTCGGCCGTCGCCCAGGATAAAACTGTAGATAGATCTGCAGCGAACGTACACCGATGGGAGCCGTCAGGGTGCCCCTTCAAAAACACTGATCATCTGGTGCTAAACTGTCCAGTAACTCGCCTCGCGCAAGTATTTTCCGAGTACTTTCCGAACACAAGTGGTTGGTCCTAAAATTTAGTTGCAACTTAATATTTAGAAAATCGGCTAAGCGAAGAGTTGGTTGGCTTGTATCGCACTTAGTAGGTCGCTTTCGCATATATTAATATCATTGTGCTTTACGTCAGAATCCTACCCCGAAGCCTCGATCCCATACACACGAGACGCGATTAGCGGGAAACGATTTCATAAAAAAGTGTTTTATTGTCATCACAGAGACATTATTTTTTATACTGCTACTAGGGATGACGCTGTGTTTATAATTTCTAGATAAAATGCATGCTGTAAAATGCATAAAAGTTTACGGTGGTTTCATTCCTTCCGACTCTGATTCAAATTACTAATTGTATGTCAAAATGTTTCACGGTGAAATCAACGATTTACATCTACTGGGTAATTCTCTTTCTGATTTCACTTCCTGCCCAGTGAAAATCAATGTACAGATATATGAGCAGCATTCTGCATGACTATAATTCTGCATGACTACGTCTGTATGACTAATTCCGCTAGTGATATTATTTATATATTATCCTTAACTGTGCTGATGGCATGTAGCGTATTATATCTGATACTGACGGGGGTCATAGTGTATCATCACGGGCCAGCGTTCGTGATTGTATATAGCTTCCGGTAATTGACGTCATTCGCGAGTAGACGGATACATTATATTAAAAGCACTCCTGCTGTTATTATTCTCGTTATTCGTGCGAGCAAGCTTTGATTTGGATGCGTGGCAACGAATTAATTTATGTTTAAACACGTCGTGTTGAGATTGTCGCGGTCTCTACGGGGTGATATAATCGATCTCTGCATGCATGCATGTGGACAGAGAGAAACACTCGGTGCCGACTCGCGTGTGATTTGATAGTAAATGTGTGCGGAACGTGTCAAAACACAAATCACGGGACGGTATAGGCTTGTGTATGTTGTCGCCGAGCTTATGCAGATTTTGCTACGTAGCTTAATTAGTATTCATGCATGATCACTAATTTTGCCGAAGTTGTTTACAAATCATATTCTAGTATTCGCCGAATTCCTTCAAGCCAGCTAGCTTCGCTTTAGATGGGTTAAAATTAATGCACGCAAAAATCGTTATGCTCATCTGCGTGTAAACATCTACGTATATACGTCACGGGATTGACACAGTCTATGCGGGGCCGTATAATCGATGACAGAGGACAGATAAATAATTTCAGTTCTGCGTGTGATTCAATAGCGAATGTGTTAATAGAATATTAACTCGCAGATAACGAGACGGGAACCTTGCGCAAGTCATCGGTGAGCTTATACGCTCCGACGAGTTGGGCTTCATTCCTCTGGGGAGAACGACGAAGCCCCCACTTCACAGCCTCGACGAATATTGATCTTTCTGCTACTCGGCATGTATAGGGAGTTGCGACGACAGCATATAAGCATATACACGAGCAAGCGCAACCAGTCTCCACCGTTCCGAACCACGGTGCGATATGCGGATGAGATTCACTAACTATAGATGATAGCTATAGTGTAGTGTCATGAAGTCATTGCTGGTGAGGTTTAGGGATGTACAATCAGAGTTCTTCCAATGCAACGCAGTGTCCCAATGTTGCAATGTGACACATTGTGCAGAAAGTATAGATGATCAAAGGTGTACGATAACTATACGGCCGCAATTCACGGGTTGTCAAAAATATTCTATTAAAAAAAAATTACAATTACGAAGTACTGCTGAAGAATTGCATATTTCCTAAGCTCTTAATTTACCTGCCAAAAAATCTAGCCTCTTTTACGCCGCCAACGAATACCTTTTCTCTAAGAGTCAACTGAAACGTGTTTACGTGAATTCTATGCCGATATCGAAAAGAAAGAGAGAAAAGCTTGTCTTCTCCTATATGAAAATAGTATACAGCAGAATTGATGTAGTACAGCAAACGACCGCGACATGCAAGTCGCTGGCTACAGGCGTGAGAGGCCATATGTAGACGTCGCTTAACGCTCATAGGGTCTATGTCCCCCAGGGTACTGCCGGAATGTACCCTGGGTACGGTCCGGTATACCGGAACGTACCCTGGTAACTATCTAGCTGATATGGTTATGGATATGGTTAGGGTTAGGGTTAGGGTTAGGGTTAGGGTTAGGGTTAGGGTTAGGGTTAGGGTTAGGGTTAGGGTTAGGGTTAGGGTTAGGGAGTAGGCGTAGGCGATTCCCTAGACTCGTTAGTGGAGTAGGCGAGGTACGTACGGTCCGGCATATTAGATAGTAGTATTTAGTGCCAGGGTACGTTCCGGTATACCGGACCGTACCCAGGGTACGTTCCGGCAGTACCCTGGGGGACATAGACCCCATCAGCATAGCGCAGCTCAATTAACCATCGGGGCCAAGAACGTTCAGAGAACATGTCGAAATTGCAGTAATTCTGTTTCTCGTCAGCTAGATAAAGCGATTATTTGTATCTAGAAAGCTTCGCTCCCTTCATATATTACTTTGTTACGCCAATGACGTAGGGAATAGCTGGGCGAATTAACGACAGGCAATTTCACATTAATATCATAAATTACAAATTAAGCGTCACAGCGCTAATCAAGTAGACTGCTAGCGCTTGGATAATTTCATTGCTATATATGCTAGATGGACATTCGGCCAAGTTGATATCGTGGCTGACATGCTTCTGGTCGATGCGGGCGCGTGTGTGAATTCTAGTTGGCTAAACGTGTCTATTCTAGCTAGCTAAGCGAATTCTAGCTAGCTAGCTAAGCGTGTCGACGCGTGCCTGAGCGTGAACGTACATGTACGCGCGTGTGCGTTTGCACATTTCAGCGGCGGTAACTAATAAGAATGCCAGTTTCGTTGATCATTTTACATCATTACGCACGTGAATAACGACGCGTACAAAGACAACGTGCGATGGAAACTGCTACAAGAAAACCGCAAATAATTACAGAATTTTAAATTTGTATCGCTTTACCATAATCCGTTTTTATGCCGGCGCACACGGTGACATTTCTGCAGAACACGGAGCGTGAGTTTCGTGCTCAGCAAGAATCTCACAACCTCGCACACGGTGAGCTTCATGCTGATCACGGATCTTACGAGAGATCTTACGAGCACGGATCTTACGAGCGGGTGTCACTGTAGGTCATGTGACTGATCAAAATAACGGAACCAATCAAAACAATCAAATTAGCTCTGGGTATTATGCATAGGTTTCCATGTAATCTATAGTTACTTTGGAATTTAACTGTGAATTACAATTAGTGAATTACCATTATTCTCATTAATAAGAGTGATGGAGTTATGCTCTTTTTACAATGAATAATCTATAAGTAATCGATTTCCCAAGGAAAGGTGGCCTAGGTTCGTTTTAATTATAGCACGACAGACTCATGTTGACATCATTGTTCACTATGACCTATCATTCTAAACTAAAATACTCAACGAAAATCCGCCGCACACGTGAGTATTTTGACGCATTATACGTACTCAACGAAAATCCGCCGCACACGTGAGTATTTTGACGCATGATAACGTACTCAACGAAAATCCGCCGCACACGTGAGTATTTTGACGCATGCATCATTTACTCGCGTGTGCGCCAGGCTTAACCATAAATTGCTGTCAGCACTTGCTGTTCAGCGTGGCTGCTTAGATCGACCGGCGACCGGGCATAAACCACAAAAGCCCCCGTACAACACTAGCTTGCAGGCTTGCACGTAGCCGCACGCGTAAACCGTGCTGAATATAGCTAAAGCACATCGTAAACTTGATTTGTGTATTGATTCGTATATGTTGATATATTCGTGTAGGCCTATTCGTAGAGTCGTTCTTCATTCGTGTGTTGAAAATAAAGCAATGACTCTAGTAAGTATTTCTGCCAAGAGAACCGAGATGAGAATGAAGCGCACATTTAACAAGTATCCGCTAAGAGATTAGGTCTTCGTATGCAATCTAAACCATCATATGCACTCTAATGTTGATACAAACCCTTCTAGTGGGTAGAACTCTTACGATAAGCTCGCCTCGGGTTTTATCTAAGATTACCATTGAATGAATGTTTGAATGAATGAAGGTTTGAAATTGAATTAGGTCGATGTTAGTATAAGATACCGGCATAAGATAAGATCTCTGGTACAAGGTAGCATTGCCTTTTCCATATTATATTCTATATTGTAGTGCAACTAAATAATAAATGTAAAAAACGACTTCGCTTGCAATATAATACAGTTAGCTATAGCCTCGCCAATACGGTAGCATTCTATGTGTAATACGTACTAGGTATACAACTACCTAGCTAATAGTGCCGGCTAATTCAATCAGACACTGTGTCTACATCGCTTGCTAATGTTTTCATCACAGGTTTCCTGCAGGAAAAAATCACACCGAGACTACTTTAACCATAACGCCAGAGGAAAAGGTTTACACGAGCACAGTTATAGCTCGAACAGTTACGAATAAAATCTTATGCTCGAACACACGCATCTCGCTTTGCTCTGGCCTTTCTACAAGTAGTTGTGCTGCACGAGCCGTCTGACAGATAACACTTTCCACATTAAAATTGAAAACAACGGTAACACATAATAGGGTTTGACTATAAAATGTAATTAGAAACAGAGACAGTAGCAATACAAATATTTTGTTAGACGTACGCGAAAAATTACGTGTTAAACAATGTTCACATAAAAAGCAATTATGGTGACCTACACATAAATTTATTTGATTCTGACATTGCTCTATGTCAGGGTAGAAATTTATTTCGGAATTTAGACAGAAATTGTTAAAAATTAAGTTAGTAATTTCGTAGAGGTTATTTATTTCGTAAAAATCGTGCAAATATATAGACACGTGATTACCATGCGCATATGATATGCCCTGGGCGTTCAACCTGAACACGTTCATTTGATCGATTCAGGGTTGGTCTGTTTGTTCGGCTTGATTCGATACACTGATTCGATATTGCAACCGTTGGATCGCATGTTGGTTTTTATTTAACAGCCACATTCAGCAGGCCTATCTAAATACAACAGTGAACGACTGTATAAATGTTTTGGCTCATCTGGCGCAGTCAATGAGAATGGCAGAGCATGTAGAATGGCAAGATCGTTCCATCGTTTAGCAGCATTATATTATTACGGGCGCAAACCTAAACGGCCTAAAGTACGGTGTTGATATTCGGGATGTACAGGAGACAATCTAATACGACATTACGATGTCGAATCCGGGGTCAAGAGTGAAAGGTCAAGATTTTTGAATGAAGGCGCACAGGTCAGAGCAGGGGAATAAAAGCAGAATTTCCTAACAATTTTTGAAGACATAGTAAGACCATTTCCATGGCTTTATTACGATGACCTTGCAATATGATATACACTGATGAGCGAAGAGAAGTTGTCCGCGGTCATATGTCTTGACCCTCAAGATGAGGGCTAAACGTTGACGCATTTACCGTTAACAAAAGACTATCATATTATTATTATTGGAGCACATACATCTGTGTAGATGTAAACCACTACAATTTCACAGTTAAAAGCAAAATATAAATGTTTCAAAAATAAAACTCTTTTGAGCAAGCTAGGTTTATATTCCTCAAATCATATTATTTGTATACGAGATGCAATCCGTACCTCGGATTCTGTAGATAAAATAGCACCCAGCACATCTTGTTTTTGCAATGCTCAAAATGTGCTGCCTGCATTAAAGCGGCATCAAGTCCAAACGCCTATATACTACAAATTGTCTGAAAACAACGCGTAATTGAGATATATAATTGAGAGCATAGCGGAGGCATACGGAAGCGATGGCGCGGAAACAGGAAGGCCAGAAATGTAGTGCATGGAGTCACATAAATGCTGTATCATGCACACTTAATTGGTCTGCTCAATTGTGTATGTACAGTATATGTTCGGTGCCAGGAAACACCAGGCAACCCGATTCGTTAGCAGACTCAGCATTCGCCGCTATTCGCGTATTGTCTGGTTTGAATGGGTGCCGAATGTCGTTGTGGCGAACTACTTTATAGACTTAGAATTTGCTGTCGCTGTTTTCAATGTTACTACACTCGACCTAGCTGCAACACACAGGACCTAGCACATGTCTACAGGGCTCCGGTAATAGGGGGCATTGCAGGAGTTGTTCGATAGTCTGGTCCTCCCCAATGTGATTCAATGTTGTGGTTTTCAATGTGATGAAATACTACGTGGAACTGTGTAGAGCCTACATAGACCTAAAATGGTCTCCGACACTGTCGCGCTGCGGCACTTGTTTGTATAAGCTAACTGACAGATGATATTTTAATGTTAAATTTTATACAAATATACGTGAATGCTATTTTACAGTTCTTAACGTGAGATTTTTATGATGTTCGGATCTTACTTTATATTAAATTTTGTCGTCAGAAAAAGTACAAGTATAAAAAAATCTTTATATTCCTTTTCAATTAACTATACATAGTTAAAATACCATGTATACACATCACGGCTGATGACACCTCAATTCGGGGCGATAAAACTAATAAAATAATAATATAGCTTGCTAAATTCCAGATTAGATTATTATGTGAACATTAACGTTCGTATTTGTCCATGCATGCGCCGATAGCATTTGCTAATATAGCAGATAGTAACATTGATCAGTACAACTATTAGAACTAGACTTTAGGATATTCAACCGCGTAAGCTGCAAAGGCAATTGCGCCATAATTAGCTTATTAATTAACGAGCCGTAATTGGGTAGTCTTTCCGTGGTTAGCTGGGTAGTATATTAGTATAGCCAGCCTCACCCGTTGTTTATCTAATTTACTTGCACATAATTGCATTAACTGAGAATAACAAGTACCTTGCAGATTTGCTTAAAATACTTTACTTTACAACTTAGGTTATTAAAATAACAGTGTCATAAAACACATTGCGTGTATTCCACACGTGAGGTAGATAAGTAACTGTCCTGTCGTTGTGTGTTTCATTGCGTTTAGCAGTTGTCAGCTGTATTCTGTCGAGGAATGTGTGTACAATTTTCGTAGACCCATGAAGATCAATAAATCAATCAATTTCATAATTGCTATTTTTTAGCGCTGTCTGCTGACTTATGTAATTTGTAACGACCAGAGCACTCCACACTATCACGCGAAGTAACGCACGCGTGTACACGCCACTCCTTTCCATCATCCATAATCCCGTCTCTCCCAGTCCTCCCCCTCTCCATCCTCCCCATCTTCCTTCCTATGCATATCTATCCCCCTCATCTGTCCTGTACACTACAGTCTGTATTGACCCTGTCAGGCAGACGAAGAAACAGGGGAAACAAGAAAATTCACTTTACTTGATCATGCGCATTAATCAGATGTCTATCTGCGAGAGCATGTTCGTGGTTTTAGTTATTGTTAGTGACGACGATATTAATATTACTGAGTTACTCTCTAACTACGCAATGGTTTTGACCATACGAGGTTAATAGGCGTGAGCAAGTTGTTGATTTTCTTTTACCTAACACTGCAGGTGGATGTGATGAGAATTCGTCGCCTTAGCAGTCAGCTGTTCGGTAAGCACATATGTCGAATACGAAATACACTTGTTGCTCAAATCGTTGTATCCCGAACTCATTGTATGTCGCATAGTGATGTGTCTCAAATGTGCGGTAATTGGCGGTAATGTGCCTTAATGTGCCTTAATGTGCCTTAAATGCGCGGAACCACGCGACCAGCCCAGCGTGATAGAGTGCTCCCGACATCTACAGTCTAGATGTCATACTTATCTGTCACCGTTGACTTAACACAATTTCCTCTTCCGACGTAAACCATTCTACGGGGGTCGTAAATCCGTATCGGTGCGGTGCTTTCATCGTCCTCTTTTGCTAGTCCCGCTGGGTGTGACTCATCACACCAAGACTGTCCCGCTAGTAGTTGCGTTCCATCCTCCCGATGCCTTGTCAGCCGCGCTGCAGGGAGATTTCATACCGGAGTCCATCTAACTCCGGCCTCGGGATCTCTTGCCTGAACACGCCCGCCAGGATTCTCGATCTCAACCTTTCGATTGATTGATATAACAGCGTGAATTACGTAAGCTTCGGTATTGACACATTGAGTTCACAAACGCGGCCTTCAAATTTAAAGTTTGGAACCAAATTCGCATTACGAATATTATATTCTGCGTAATAATTTTTTTTCTTTAGTGCATAAGTATACATAATTTCTTATACCTCTGTGTTACCAACTATCTTGCTATATTATAGAAAAAAACAAGCAATTAATAAAATAGTTTCCACAAAATTGCGACAGTTTCACAAACGTAACGTTCACGCGTGCAATTTGGCGACTGCTAGCGGTCCCCACAAACTGCCGTCGTTGTTATCATCTTAGTCTTCACCCATCCAAATGATCTCAATGCGAAAGCCACATCTACTGCGAGGGCCAACATGCTAAATTATTGATGAGTTCTATAGACAGATGAACATCTGGGACGGGAACGTTTGGTGGTTGAATTAAAGTCACATAAAATCGTAACGCCTTTTGAATTGTTCCTGAGTAGCAACATTCTACAACTAAAATCATGTTTGGATAATTTCTATCTAACAATTAATTTTTTTTATTTCTATGCGGTCTAAATTCACATTGTCAGTTTTTTCTAAAATCCGCCGCACACGTGAGTATTTTGACGCATGCATCATTTTACTTGAGTAAAATTACTCACGTGTGCGCCGGGCTTAAAGTTAGCAGAATAATCAGAACTCTAATACGAAAAGCTAGAACACACGCTGAATTTCACGCTGATACACAAACGTTTCTGCAAAAATTTAGAAAATGCCTTTGGGAATTAGCGAAGCTGATACAACGAAAGAGCGTTTGTGAAGCATAGCTTTCGTACTTTACTGACGATAAGTAAGCAACGCTTGGGGAGGTGTGATGTTGTCGTGCGACTAGCTAAGGTATTGCCGCTAGGAAAATTAATGTCGTCCGGTATATGGATGCTCCGCGAGAAATATGTTATTTTATTTTGGTCGTCATGTGTATTAGGTGCTGTTATTTAATAACTATTGTCGCCAGGTGAGTTAAATATGCTTAATTTTTCATTTAAATTGTGCAAGAGTATCTGGCAAAATCTGGCAAACGTATATATCATTTTAACGTCGCGCAGCTAAACTTGCCTATGTATGTGTGCTAGACAAAAAAATCATCGCTAAATTTATTCCCAGCCCAAATGTCCCGAAAGGATAATGCATGGAACGCAGTTGCACTGGCGGATCCAGTCGGGCGACCAAAGCCAAGAAAAACAAAGGGGTAAAAATGCGAAGCCATCATTTATGAACACTTCAAACTTCGAATTTACTTATTGCATCTAAAATTCTGTGCTTCCTAGAAGCCAGAAATGGCAGCCGGAAACAATAAAATACACATTATACATATACATTGCTGGACCCCGTTGGTGTGGTTGTTGCCTCCCCACCTGCCGGTCCAAGTTCATAGATCAGCCAATGCACAGTTGGCATTAAATTTGTCGTTTGGTATGTAGCGCGTAAAAATTCACATCCAACTATATCGATTGATTCCCAGAACGGCCCAACCCGTCTATCAAGACACCACCACGCGTTTATTATTATTATTATTATAATTTTATTATTATTAATAATAATAATAATGTTATTATTATTATTATTATTAGTATTATTATATAAACTTTGACTCCCCGCCATATGTGTACACTAACTGCTTACTAACAAAACCTCCTAAACTAATGTAGCCCAATCTTCGTCTTTCCAGCAACCACGCAACATACACGAACCACGTGTTACAATTAAATTGCTAATTTATATGGGTTTTACTGGCATTTATTAAACACTAATTTCATTAGATGAGCGGAAAGACGAGCTAACGTGTAAGATTAAAAGTGAAGTAGTTCGCAATTAAGTAAATATCGTATTTTGCGCTATAATTTTGAAATTAACATTTGAAATGAAATGTGTTATTGTTATAATGTAGATTTATTTTTATGAAAAATGTTATTATTAGCTGAGTTATTTTTATCATTCGAGTTGTTGTCTTTAAGCGAATGTCATCGTGTGAGTATTTGTCTCTATAATATGACAGCCCAAATCCCAATGACCCATCCCGATGTTATCAGTAGGGCTAGGAATGTAGGCATATACGACGAAGCCACGGATTATTCACCGTAAAATTAATAATATGTTTATAAGATGTATATCATGCATATCATCTAACCCCAGAACACGGATAAGAGATTATCATATCGTTGAACTTTCTCAGCAGGAGTAAGTCATCATAGCGTAACATGCAGAGTATTGTCACATACGAAACTTTCGTTTGGCTATTATTAGATAGCAAAATTTCTGATTGTAAATTAAATAAGCCTGCACCATAAATTAGTATAATATCTAATGCGGTGCTCTACTAGAGCGCGGTGTAGAGGCTCGATGATACCGCATGCTGTGAGAAGAAGGTGTGACAATGACACTCACCTATTTAAATCTGTAGCCGTAAGTTAATTTAAACCTACGCATTCGATCGTTACGCATGACTAGGCCAGCAGCTATAGAAGGAAGAGAGTCACGGAATGATTTCAGAAACGCAATTACATATTAGATTTGGGACGGACTCTTATCGCCCGCGACCGATCGACACAGGGGCCGTTTGTTGGATCTGACGTCGCTACAGGGTGCCTTAGTGTGGTATAAGCGACTATATAGTATATCGTGACGTCTGGGCAATATGGCGACTAACGGTAGGCGACGCTTTTCATTTATGCGCAGGAGAGGCGCTAGGTTGATAATACGTTAACAATTTTATTTGTGGCAATTGCATTGAAATATTCGACAACGAACGCATGTGCACGTGCGTGACGTATGCGTTATCCACAATGTCTGCTTAATACACAACGCCAGTCAAAGAGCTATTCTTCCGGAGTACTCCACTATAATTGGCATTTTAATTGCACCTTGATATGGGTGCGAATCTCGAATTCAGCTTCCTTGTCAAGATTTATATTCTCTTTTGGATCGAGAAAAACTATTCCAGCATTCAGAGGGCCCTCCGCAGTAGGTCAGCCATACACTGCAGAATATGCCGGAAAAAGTCTCCTGATCAAACATCTCGATGACTGGAATACCCGTCTTCCACATTGACGTGGCAATTGACATTGATGATCTAAAATAAGATCTAAGGTCGCAAGGTGGGTATATCAGCTAGTGCAGTGATTTCTATATTGGCACTCTCCACCGCTCAATTGCGACTGCCTGCCTTGTAAAATTTAGAAAATGTGCAGCATATGAGATTCAAGCGTACGCAGTCATGATGCTCTAATTTATCTAGGTTTGTTTCATGACTATATGACTGGTATTAATCACCATCTGCCATAACAAGTAAGGTTGCCATTGCTAGGGTCTTTACTTACTGAAGTGAGGGAAATGTAATATACGGTAAATTCAAGTAACCACAGAAGTCGTGACGCCTGCGGCGATAGACAGCCTGATTATATATTATATATTATATATTATATATTATATATTATATGATTATGATTAAATATTCCGCATAGGTCCGCATGCATGTTCCCGATTCCTGTTATGTACCATGGACCGAAAGCGATTGAAATCGCGACTCCTGCGTGCGACAGGACATCCCGAGGCCAGATGGAGTCCGGTATGAAAGCTCCCTGCAGCACGGCTAACAAGTCATCGGGAGGATGGAATGCAACTACTAGCAGGACAGTCTTGGTGTGATGAGTCACATCCAGCGGGACTAGCAAAAGAGGACGATGAAAGTACCGCACCGATACGGATTTACGTTCCCGTTATAAGGGTTTGCGTCGGAAGAGGAAGTTGTGTTAAGTCCTCGCGGTGACAGATAAGTATGACATCTAGACTGTAGATGTCGGGAGCACTCTATCACGCTGGGCTGGTCGCGTGGTTCCGCGCATTTAAGGCACATTAAGGCACATTATGGCACATTACCGCACATTAAGGCACATCACCATGCGACATACAATGAGTTCGGCATATGATTTGAGCAACAAGTACATTTCGTATTCGACATACGTGCTTACCGAACAGCTGACCATTCAGTCGACGAATTCTCATCACATCCATCCAGTGCTAAGCATAAGAAAATCTACAAGATTTTCATTCCTACTAACCTCCTATGATTGAAACGATAATTTAATTAAAGTTCAATTAATTAAAAGCAAGTTTAACTAATTAATTTAATTTCACTGACGAGAGGTTGATTACACATGAAATTTAATCTCGCGTGTAAATTTACGACAAAGGCAAGTGTGTGTGTCTGTGATTAATGTGAAACATGCTCATGGTCATGCGAATGTGCCAGATTGTCCAATACAAATCTTGGAATAGTAGAGCGACAATTCATCCTCTTGCTCGGTTAGGTAAATTTCCTTATTTCCCCCTGTTCCTTTGCCTGGCTGATAGGGTTAATACAGACTGTAGTGTACAGGACACATGAGGAGGATAGGTATATCTAGGAAGAAAGGGTCGATAGACGGAGCTATAATGGGTAGAAAGGAGTGGCCATGTAATATCGCGTGCGTGTCTTTGCGTGTGGGTGTGGAGTGCTCTGGCGTGTGCGCGGGCGCGCGTGTGGACGCGTTTGTCCGTGTGTCCGCGTGCGTGTCACCGCTTCAGCGCCACATGCGTGTAAGCGCCTATATCAATTCGCCCAACGACGCGATCGCGGTAAATACGATCCGATATTCGAGCTGACGCAAGAATTACTTAGTGAGTGCAACCACAGGCACTTGAGACAGAGTCAGTAAAAACTGAAAATAATATGAACGCACATTCACAAATACTACCCCGTAAGCATCTATCATCTCAATTTGACAATTCAATGTGTGTCATCTTATATTACTTTCTCTTCATAAAACCACTAACCGCTGAACGCTCCCGCCACTCGCCGCTGCGAGTGTGCCTGTCTCCATTGATAATGACTAAGAATATTAATATATAAATATTGATATATTATATATATTATTATAATATAGATATATAATAATATATATATATAGTATAATATATATATAGTATAATTATGATATTATATATTTATTATTATTATATATATCTAATATATTAATATATTAATATTCTAATATCTATTATAATTATTAGATATAATATATAATTATTATAATATTATAGTATATTATATATCATTATCATGTGGAGATCAGCACACTCGCAGCGCGAGTTGCGGGAGCGTTCGGCGTTAGTTTTTTATGAAGGAAGCATAATATAGAGTGGACACAGACATTGAATTTGGTGTAATTGAAGGGTAGGCTTTACGGTAGTATCTTGGTGAATTGTGCGTTCATATTATTTTTAGTTTTTACTGCAACTCTGTCCCAAGTGCCTGTGAGTGCAGCGACCTTCGAACTCATGCGGCTGTAGTCTGGGAGTGCAGTACGTTTCCCTAATTTGCCAGGGAGGGAGGTACAGTCACTGTACGTCTCTACACGTTGACATACGCAAAACGCTGTGCACAGGAAATAAGGCATAGCGTGGAAAAGTAAATCGAATAGCCAAATGCCCGGCTTCGTTTCAGAAAGGTTCGTTTCAGAAATTACGAGCTCAATCGAGTTGCTGCAAAAGAAGCCTTTCCGCG
>NW_014577190.1:254651-262927 GCF_000485595.1 Priapulus caudatus | reverse complement strand
TTGTGAATGTGCGTTCATATTATTTTTAGTTGTTATATCTAACTCCTGATTCCAAGTGCATGTGAGTTGCAGCGACCCAGAACTCAATTGGCGGCTTAGGTCTGCCAGTTGCAGTACTCTCTTTCCCCTAATTTGCCAGGGAGGGAGGTACAGTCACTGTACGTCTCTACACGTTGACATACGCAAAACGCTGTGCACAGGAAATAAGGCATAGCATGGAAAAGTAAATCGAATAGCCAAATGCCCGGCTTCGTTTCAGAAAGGTTCGTTTCAGAAATTACGAGCTCAATCGAGTTGCTGCAAAAGAAGCCTTTCCGCGTAGCACCAGCTGAATGTACGTGATAGGGAGTGTTTTCTGGCTACCACCTTGTGAGATGCGCCTCTCGCGCACGCATGTATCCACCGGCACATATACACACACGCACGCACGCACGCACGCACGCACACACACACAC
This sequence comes from Priapulus caudatus, assembly GCF_000485595.1. Lineage (NCBI taxonomy): Eukaryota > Metazoa > Priapulida > Priapulimorpha > Priapulimorphida > Priapulidae > Priapulus > Priapulus caudatus. The sequence goes on along the minus strand of NW_014577190.1, from coordinate 262,472 downwards.
ACACACACACACACACACACACACACACACACACACACACAGACACCGCACACACACATACACACACACACAACGACACGACACACACACACACACAACACCACACACACACGCACGACACTGCACGCAACGCTTACGCACGCTAGCGCCACGCACGCACACACGGCACGCACGCACGCACACACACACACATACACCACACACAGCACACACACACACCACACACACACACACACACACATACACGTGGAATAAACGTGTGCACCCACAAATAATTACGCACGAGCGCATACATGCATGCAAACACAAGCACTTTCCTAACACACAACACACGACCCACAAAGCCAAGTATGCTCAATGGGCGTCGTTGTGTAACAGGTCTTACTACAGATATGTACCCAGAGGCGACAGTATATGTATACTTATCCAGAGGTGTACCAGAGTCTTGTACTACAGATGGTATGTTTTACCGCTAACCCTGAACACTACCCCAACCCATCCCTAACATACCTCATATAAAATGATTAAACATAATACTAAACAACCTAAAACTACCTTGGGTACATATCTGTAGTACCTGTTACGACAACGACCCTTCGTGCGCAAGGATGCACACATGAACGCAGGACGTACTTACGGCACTTTTATCTCCTCTCCCTACCTGCCATGTGCTAGGCGCTTATCGATTGTGCTAGCACATTTTTTGGCATAATTTGGGATAACGAGCATGTTTTTTGCACTTTTTACAGAAGTAGCACTGCTAGCATAATCGGCATATTTTTATTATTTTTAGAGCAGTACTAAAGCCATGACTTGTTTTATTTCTAATATTGAGCTTTTTTTTCAAGCTTTATTTAGCCTATTTTCATTCCGCTAGTAGGCCCCTAATCCAGGCCCTTGTCCAGGCTAGACCGGGGGCGAAATTTTTTTTCCTACACGTTATATCTATTGGGCTTGATATACGCATATCAACTTCCGCATCAGACTTTCCGTATATCAAAGAATGAAGCAAAAATCCTAACCCTAACCCTAACCCTAAGACTAACACCAACCCGAACCATAACACTACCAATAAACCGAATCGGCTTATATGCTATCTATGGTATCTCAAACACTATCTATGGTGTGGTCAAATCAAACCAGCCAATCAGAGGAGCCCAATGGATATAACGTGTAGGAAAAACAAATTTGCGACCGGGGAAGCCGGCTAGGGGCTTGGGGCGCACCGGAAGTACACGTCATGTGCTCCCACAGTAGGTCGCTGCTGCACAAGATGTGGCCATTCCTTGCGAAGGGAAGAAAGTGGAATGGTGGAAGCTCCACGCAGAGTAACTTCCTAATTGGTCTTTCGCAGTTAAGAAAGTGCTGCTGGTCCAACCATCTTCTGCTGCTGCAGAGAGAGTTTTTTCTATATACTCTCGGCTTTGTTCAATGACTAGCAAGATAATGCACTGGCAGATTACTTACAAGCAAGTTTAATGCAGCAATACAACAAGCGCTAAGAAGATATCAGGAGAACGAAATCAAATGCGAATAAGCATGGTGCATTTTGAGGACACTGACTGAGTCAACAATATAGTTTTGTGTTGTATTTAGAGCAGTCCCGCGAAAAGAAGGGATAATTTCAAAGCTTGAAACTTGCTTTCGTTAACAATAAAGCATTTGATTTAGCCTTTTTGTGTGTATCTTGTGAATAGCATAATCTTTGAAAAACTAGCATAATTTTTAAAAACGAGCATAATTTGAGCATAATTTTGACAAAAAACGAGCACTGCTAGTAAGCATAATGTGCTACGTTTACTAGCACAGTTGATAAGAGCCGCTGCTTCCTTTTTCCCTCTTTATCACCTCCGCTCCATCCCTCCCTTTCTCCCTCCTCCCCTCCCCCTCTCTTCCTTTCTCCCGCTCTCCCTCTCTCCCTCCTCCATACTTCACTCCCTCCTCCCTCTCCTTCGTTCTTTTGGTAGGTAGCAACTTACGCGGCGACACTACGATATAACGATTTTAGGATATCGCATATATCTGCATATTATGACAAGCGTATATTTGTGCATATAGCTTGCCACGACCTCGGATCGTCTAGTATTCGATACTACGAACCTGGATGTTGACAGATTCAGCTACATACGCGTGGTAGCTTCATATAGCTTCTTAATTTGAAGTATCCCTGAACATCCCCCGCGACGTGCGCATGAGCACAATGAGCACAATGTCCTGTATGCTGGCACACCCCACTCCTACTGCCCAAGAAGCTAAATATAACAAGGAGAGGAAGTGCCGCCATATCTGGCCCAAATTTGGGTTCGGCAGAGACCCTAGAACAGATTAGTGTTCCATTGTCTCTGGGTTCGGTCTGCACAGCCGTTTCAGCTGATTATGGTCCATAGATGGCGCCCTTAAGGCGAAAAGCACACAGCCAATCCGCTTCTTCTCTTTGTTATATTTAGGGGTGTTGCTATCCCCCGGGCGGCGATTATTTTTTCATACCGTTGAAGCGTCAGCCGGCTCGCTATGTGCGTCCTCGGAATGATATTGGGTACGTTTTAGGGTTAGGTTAGGGTTAAGCCATGGTTGAGCGTAGTTAGTTGGGTAGGGTTAGGGTAGGAGTGTAAGGGTTAGGTTCTATCATCTAACTAGCTCGAATATGATTTATTTCCAAGGCGGTTATTCGTAATCGGGCGACGCCGCCATCTTTGGGTCCTGCGTTAAGTAATGAAATGACGTAATCAATACTAGCTCCAAGAAACGGTCTTTGCTAGGAGTAAAAGGCCTGTGTAAAAATATTTCAATTATTTGTTACAGTAGTCGCAGTACATAGTGTTTATGGGGGACTTGATTGAGCTGTGACCAACATATCCTCAATACGCTCGAGCGCTTGACGCGTCAACGGTACGAAAGAAATAATCGCCCCGCGCCCGCGTGGAGGCAGGTACGTTGATAACGTTGACTGATGACGTTCGTGCGGTTGTGGCCGTGCGTGCGATCGGTGGAGAACGATGGGGAGAGAGAGAGAGAGAGATGAGAGAGAGAGAGAAAGAGAGAGAGAGAAAGGACAGAGACAGAGTTCAGATGTCAGACTGTATGATCGTGAGAAGGATCACGCGCAGCACGAATTTACGAGGCGGCAGAGCAGCAATAGATTCTGAACTGTGAAAACTTCACGGGACGAAACTTCGTAAATCAGAGAGAGCAAATACCCAAAGAGAAGATAGTATTGTCCAACTTCAAATAATAAAATTGGGTTGAATACATCTTGGCAGCAAACACACGCAGTCATAATACGCCAAGGAAATATTGGAATCCACTAAAAGACGTACATCTGTAAATATACACGATAGAGGTAGCCTACTCTGCAGTGGCGGATATACGGGGGGGGGGGTTAAACCCGGCACGCTGGGGTGTGTAGGCCAATCACTACAGGTAAACCCCCCCCTCTTTTAAAACCTAGATCCGACCCTGCTCTTGATAACTAATATAATTCCGGTTATATAGTTAGTCGTGATGGAATGTCCCGAAAAGGACTGAGGAAATGCAATGTGCGAGAGTGCGAATATGCGACGACGCGCGGTACCTGGGAGAACGAATGCCAGTGGCATTACGAGAAGGCTTTGCTGACTGGCAGAACGCCACTCCACTGGGCTATATATATAACGATCACACGTATGCAGCTCGATTTAGTCTGCTTGGTCTCATTTTCAGCTTAGAACTAGAACGAAGAGAACTAAAGGAGGATTAACAAACAAAGAGGACCAGACGATGAGTAAAGAACGAAGAAGACAAACAAAGGGGTAAAGAACGAAATGGACAATATTAATAGTAAAGTGATTCATAGAACAACGCGCTTTGTAGGATAGCAGTATGAAGAAGAGATAAGTAATTCCATTAACTTATACAAGTATTTTAGGCCTATCTATGTCAGTTAAAATTATCGTTTTAATTGTGCTGAGAAAGATTAAGCTCGCATTCCGACGTAATTGCCTAGGATTCATTGATTAGGGTCGAACAAGCCAGGACAGAAGAACTACGAGAGCACCAGATTATAACGGATTCTAAAACAGGAACCGCTCGTGTGGCTGAGTTTGAAATCAAGACTTCCAGTGATGTGTTTCGTCTTGAGCGTGCACGAATATTTTAAACCGGGATACGATGCATTGGGCCGGGGCGTATAGACTCGCGCTGGGCTCTCGTTGTAGAGAGGAGAGAGACGCTATGCAGCATAGCCATTCATTGCTACTGCTCATATGCATCAGGAGTAGATAATAGGGAATTTTCCTATTAGGGAATTTCCCTATTATCTACTCCTGATATGCATGCATCCAGCATCGAACCTATCATGGGCGGATAAAAAAAATCATGAAAAGAAAGGGTGCGCTGAATGCAATAAATTGCAGTCTCGTCCTGCCGGCAAGTACACGCGGGATTATGACGCACGTACATGTGTTGATTCCTAACACCAGCATCAGCATCAGCATTCTAGGTTATCTATAATATTTCAATGATATGGTGACCAGTCCGCCATTTTTGTGTTTGGAACGGGATCCGACTACATTCTGAAAAATCTCGAAAACAATCTGGCAAAAGTTTCGAGTGAAGGTTGTAATTTGAATTTGTGGTCATTTAGCATCCAGTGGCGACATCAGGATTGTAGAGGCGGGGGGAGGGGCAAGCTGAGGGCAAGGAAAAATGTTGAGGGGGAAAAATGTTGTGATCGCGTAGCGCCAATTCGACCTCGTAGCACGAGGACGAATTGGTGGGGTTCAGGGGCCGGCATTATGGCCCCTCTAGGGGGCGGAGCCCCCTGAAGCTCAGAGCTCAAGCATTTTTTAGGTGAAAATCAAGCCTCTATAGGCCTTAAACAGAGAAATAAACACGCTTGTAGAGCACATCTGATCTATATCCATCTTCTAATTTTACTGGAAATACTTCTGTAACATAGGGTTAAAACCCAAAAATAAATTGAAAGGAAACATTTTGGGCCTATGGAATAAAATTAATATTGCCATTGCTCCTGTGAATTGTGTCCCTAAAACATTTGTACAGAAGGTGACCTGGGGGGGGGGCAAAGGCTTTGCTAAGGGCATGCCCCTTCTTGGCGCCGCCACTGTTAGCATCGATAAAGTTTATGTCGCGTATGCGCTGAAACTCTCTAAGTATTTCTAATTAATTTCCGTTCGATGCTTATTCAGGCCCGTTGCCTATGGGCGCTCTCTATTGTCGTACACCACCTAAAGTACGTTTCCCCATGACGTGCAGCCTAGTTCATCGGCTGCCCTTCACACACACTGACTGATAAAACCATCAGATGCTCACTACCGTGTCGCACTTACGTTTTCATTTCCGTCTCACGTGACCACCTCGTGTTTCTCAGCTGCCTATACTCGTGGCGTGCTCTCTGTGGCGTGCTGAGTGGTGTATTTTACTACGGATATATGCTATTACACTGTATGCACCAAATACACCTCTACCCCATCAATATTTGTTATTATTAGCATTATATTATCAGCATTATCACAATCAATTAGCAGGTGTCTCAAATATATATACGAAACAATAGTAGCGAATATATTATGAATTACGCCAGCTTAAAATTTACTAGGAATATATGCTGTTATATGAGATATAAAAGGGCACTTTAAATAGGACCATTCACGATGAATCTGAAGATTGGCGAAAAGATTTAATTGGCGATAAAAATATTTAAAATTATGTCGGAAACGCAATGCATCAATTCCAGGAGTAGATAATAGGGAATTATTAGGGAATTAATTAGGGAATTAATAGGGAATTAATTAGGGAATAATTCCCTATTATTTCTACTCCTGATCAATTCGCATGCGTGCGTACATACGCGTGTGTGCGCTTGCGTGCGTGCAAAATTTCTCTCCTGTTTCTGTCTAGATTCCCCTCGACTAACTCGTCCTCAACTCAATAGGGTTCTGTAATATCTTCATATAACGATCTGTAATCTGTAAGATCATTCGCTACAAAGTTAAGGACCATTGACAAGAATTTCTGGTATTATTATCTATTTACCCGTATCGTTGCGCTTAACGATTAAAACGATTTATCGGGTGACACTCTGGAAAGAGCAAGTGACGTCAACAGAGAAATTAAGAGCAGCAAGAGATATTTAAATAGAATTTGCGATCGTTGTATATTTTGATTAACGGTAATAGAGGCACTAACAATTAAGTGTTAATTATTTATTAATTATTTAAGTTATACCGGCCAAGGCTGAAACGGATGGGAACGTATGAGGAAATGTTACTTTAAAAGACACATGTTTATCAGTCCAATTAACCTCAACCGATCTATAATTCGAACAAAACTTAAAGCACGAGTTATCCACGGATCCTTTTCTCACTCCCTGAGAACGATTACAACATTATAAAATTAAAATTGATGTAAATTATTTTTAGTACTATAACGTAGCTATAGTGCGAAGCGTGTCAATGGGCGATTTCCACCAGGCCAATGTACTTACTACTTGCATCGCAACTGCCCGCGCTCAACTGTCAAGACCGCAAAACCGCATGTGGCCCAACTGCCCCAGACAAATAAATTAACTATGCCCCTATAACATATCTTTGCTAATATAATATAATAAATATAATATAAAGTATTAATATAAATCTCGACCCGAAATGACCAAATTGTGGTCTATCGCCTTTGGGAGTGTTTTGTCCGCTCTTCTTTTATTGGCAACATATTTTCATACTGTTGCGCATGCACAAACATCGATGCCTAGCCGTGCCCGCCCGCCCAGCTCACTCGCTCACCCAGTCACTCACCCACTCACTCACTGTTCCCTATTTCCTCTTCCATCTTTCTTTCTTTCACGCATCTCTCTCCCTTTCTATAATTTTCTATAAAGCAGCAACTCATCGACGATAATGCGGGGAATCTGAAGACTCGTAACGGAGATGTATAGAAGATTCGTGTTGCAAATACTAACCCTGCAATAAATTATTTTTGTACTCTGTTCGCCGTTGAACTTGAGTTTGTAACACAGGAACATAGCTAGCGCGATGGGGAACAAGGGCCAGTACAGTTGCCCTCCCCAAGAACAATGTGCATATTATTGCATATGACCAATGGCCAACTGTCCACGACCAGCTTCCGTGAAGGCAAACCATGCGTAGCTTTGTCACTGAACAGATAAGTAAGCTATGCTCCTATTAGTTCTAGAACGGTAGCCAGTCGTTCCGCCATAGAACTGAGGGAGCAGAGGGTGAGTCCTGGGGCGGAACGAATGACTATAATTCTAGAGCGATGCTCCTAGATCACGTATCTATGCTAAATCTCGACTCGAACAGATGAAACGATAAACTCGACCCGTTCTGAGAGCGTTTGCCGTGCTTCCTTTATGCATGGACAGACTGTTCCGCATACCTTGTGCGTACCAAAGTAAATACAGAAAGTGGCAGACAAAAAACGGCTGGCTGCAGCATCGACATTTTTCTTTACTTTGCCGAGTGATCGGAGAAGCGGAACGCGCGTGCTTTTCTCTGGCTTTGCTGTATCGCTCGCGCCCTTTCGCACCCTGCTCACCCACACACCACTCACTCCCTCACTCACTCACTCACTCACTCAATCGCACGCTCGCTCGCCCGCCCGGCCGCCACACCGCCCGCCCGCCCAACCACCCATACACCCAACCACCGACACACCCCTCCCTCCCTCCCTTCCATCTTCACTCACTCACTCACTCACTCAATCGCACGCTCGCTCGCCCGCCCGGCCGCCACACCGCCCGCCCGCCCACCCACCCATCCACCCAACCACCGACACACCCCTCCCTCCCTCCCTTCCATCTTCACT
>NW_014577190.1:248648-253446 GCF_000485595.1 Priapulus caudatus | reverse complement strand
ACTACACACACACACACGACGACGACGACGACACCGCACACACACACACGACACACACACACACACGACACACACACACACACACACACACACACACACACACACACACACACACACACACACACACACATAGCACACACACACACACAACACACACACACACGCACACGCACACGCACACGCACACGCACACGCACACACACACACACACACACACACACACACACACACACACACACACACACACACACACACGCGTATATATAACAGCAGGTTAAACGATACAACTAAATGATTATGATAAATCAAGAGTGATCCCTACCTACGTACTTAGCTCTAGTACACCTGCGGCAACTGTACGCGGGCTATAGTACTAGAGCTACTACGTACTATGCTTTTTCCCCCAGGGACATTTAAAGCATGTGCATAGATGTATAGCCCGTGGGTCACCGTTTCTGATCACAGTGATCGAGTGCTAGTCACAGCGTTAAATCGATTCATTATCAGGCTAGCTGGACTCAACTGGCGCGACACGGACGTTCGAAGACTGGGTCAACAGGAGATAATCGGCCAACAATAAGTATTACTATCAGCGCATCGGAGCGTGACGCTGGATTACAGGCATATACAATAGCGGGACTGGTGTGTGCAAGTAGTGTCGCGACGCGATTAAACACGTCCAAATATCATTCCTAGATGACAGAGGCGCAATAGATGACAATCTTCGACTATGACAACCAGCCACTATTTTAGTGCGTCGATATGGTGACAATATATAGTCGGCCAAACAGGAGGCTTGCGACTCTGCGGCATCGCGCCGGGAGTGCACGCTAACATTTCCTGCTATTAGCAGCGTCGTGAGCGCAGAGAATGCAGCTGACGGCTTTTATCCCCATGCGTGCGATGATGCTGAACACGAGCCGCACAAACATCTACTTCCTCGTGCTCGGAGCCGCTGCGATGTTTTTCCTCACGACGCTAATGAACGAAGCAACAGCGGTGCATGACAAAGGCGACAGTGCAGAGCCGCGCCACGTCTCTGCGATCACCCGAAGCCTAAACGGGGCAAATGCGTCAACTGTTAGTAATAATCACGACAGACGACAACTCGTGAAAGATCGCCGACAGGTGTCGCTTCCCCACCGCGTCGCGCCGCAGCGTGTCGGCGGTAGGAAGGCATCCGTGGGAGATCGAGACACGACGCGCAGGAAGACTCCGTGCAACCGAACCGAGAGCGCGATTATATGCGAGGATGGCACGAAGGTAGTATTGCGCCCTGAATTCTACTGGACACCAGACAGGACGTTGCCGCGCGCGCAAAGCACGGACCCCGGCTGGCAGCTGACCCTCGCTAGCTCAGCGTGCCGCCACCGTAGCCGCCCGAGCATTCTGTTCGACGTTCACTCAAAGGCTGATCATGGCCGCCATCGCGATCTGATTCGACGCACGTGGGCGTCGAAGGAGAATCTTTCTGCGTTCAATGCCGAGGTCTTCTTTAACCTGGCGACCGATCTCGACGCGGGAGTGCGGCGGGACACAGACCGTGAGGCGGACGCCTACGGAGACATTGTCCGCAGCGCGCATGTTGAGCACTATAGGAACATGACGTATAAGCATGTAGCAGGGCTACGCTACTCGCTGCGTTACTGTGCCGGCGCGAAGTACGTCGTAAAGGTCGACGATGATTTCCACTTAAACGTGAGCGACCTCGCAAACGATTTGGCGATATTTGCCAGCGACCCGTCGTTCGAGCATGCGCAGATATTCTGCCGTGTTATAGGCGGCCAACCGAATCGGAGCCCGAGGAGCAAGTGGTTCACGCCGCGGGATATATATCCAGTCAGGTGAGCACGTTATTATGTGAAAGCGAATAAAAGAAACTATAGTTGCCACAGCCACTTGGAGCGTTTCAATAAAATATAATGCTAAATAAATACTAAATCTAAGTACTACCAAAGTCTTAATTCTTCTCTACTCTGTTTCGCCTATTATTGCCGACAATTTCCTGTAAATTCCGTGCAAATGCCTCCTCTGCAACACACATGTCCACCGCACGCACGCTGCCGCACACTGACACATAAATATAGACTCTACTTTTACAATTTACAGGAAATTGTCGGCAATAATAGGCGAAAGGGAGTAGAGAAAAATTAAGACTTTGATAGTAAATAGATTTCGTATTTATTTAGCATTATATTTTACTGAAACGCTCCAAGTGCCTGTGATATAGTTGCGGTCGGGTTAGTGAACACCGCGCCAGTGGAATTTGCATGTACGTTACAGGAAAAATCGACATAATAAGCGCATAATTGTGTTCAGGCCTCGTGCTCAGCTACTCGCTATCAATAGAAGGCGCGCACATAATCGTGGAAATACACATCTCGCGTATACTTCCTCATCAACTTCCTGTCACATCTAATGGTCAGCTAAGTGTAAGCACGTGAGACTTTTCCTTCGACCGCACTCATATTCTCTATCATTATCTTCGTTCTACATTCGCCTCTTCGTGCGTTATGTATTTATTTCCCCTGTGATATCTGATTATCACAGATTTGCCCGTACCTGCGCGCTCTCATAGAAGGTTCAGCCATGTCTATACTTTATAGATACTTATAAGATACACGGTTTCAGTTGAAATTGAAGACACTCATGTGTTATTACACTTGTGTTATCACTCAAAGCCGGGCGGCTGAGGAGAGTGTGTCTGCCATCCAATGCGTTATATATTTACTCACTCACTCACTCACTCACTCACTCACTCACTCACTCACTCACTCACTCACTCACTCACTCACTCACTCACTCACTTACTCGCTCATTTATTCATTTACTTCGCTTCTCTCTTCTCTGCAGCCTTAATTTCTGTCGTTCTTACATCTCTCTCAATATCTCGTTAATTCTCCATAGAGCAGCAACTCACCAACGATAATGCTCGGAATCTGAAGACTAGTAACGGAGATGCTGTATAGAAGATTCGTGACGCATAGCAACTGAATCATTTTTTCCTTCAAGCTGTTTTTATCGATGAAGCTACCACGCAGCGAGATGAGGATGCCGGCGTTTGATGTTATTGCGAGAAAGACGAGTAGTGCTAGCGACGCTACTTTTGGCGCCATCGCTACTAAATCCCACGTTTCCCCCATGCTTTCGGAGTCCAGAGTCGACCGATTCGTCATTCTGCTGTGTCACCGTGCGAGCATATTACACATGAAGGCACGCAACGTACCATTACACGAACGCCACAGACGTGCCGCAAAAAATGTCACGAACGACTAATGCACACGCATGGTAATGACGACGCATTGTAAAGACCACCGTTCGCTGCATTCACTCTGCTCACACACTGGAGCGCCTGCAGCATCACGCAGTACTGGCCTGGCTTCGCAGCAGCATCTCGTGGCTGGATGAATGTGCGAATCTGCTGCGTGAGCGCTACTCAACGCGAATTCGCCACGAAAGGAAAAGAACTGCGTGTGGTCTGCTGCTGCCGCGGCTGTTACTCACGCTACGTCGACAGGATAGAAACCACACTGCGCATGCGGACTGCCGGCTATCAAAAGTATTGCAAACGAGCGTCACTTCATCGGCACGCAATGACAGAACATTTAGATCAAATAAAATCGATGCGAATCGTGTGCCCTGAGCGTGTGTATGGATGCGCATACGTACGCGCATATACACGCACACACGCACTCACGCACGTGCGCAGGCACGTTCGCTCGCACGTGCACACACACCCACGTGCGTACGTACGTACGTACATACATACACACGTACGTACGTACCTATACCTACCTACCTACCTACCTACCTACCTACCTACCTACCTACATGCATGCCTACATGTCTCGCGCGCTCTCTCTCTCTTTATTATATTATATCGTTGTATTACATTACTTATGTTCTTTGCTTCTGGTTTTCGTTTTAATTTAGGTATAGGGCCTACTATTACATTTCACTATTCTATTCAAGTAATTTATTCGGATTATGTCCTATTTTCAGCAATGAACAGTGGAATCATTCAAATTAAAGGATTGCATACTGCAAAATGTTTCAAGCATTTAAAATTAAATAATAAATTAAAAATTTTGCATTTATTTTCAGATATGAACATTTTAGTAGAAAGCAGAAGCTTAAGAATCTCTGTGTTAGAAAATTCCTTGTATTTGTTGAAAGAAACCACTTGTTCAAACAAACAGGTCTCTTAGCAACCAATTATTTGGCTAACCAATGAGATTCAAGGAAAAGCGAGTAGCAGAAATCCACATTTAGTAGTAGAAATCCACAATAGTAGCAAGAATCCACATTTAGTAGCAAAAATCCACTTTAGTAGCCTATATATCCACAAAACAGTAGCAGAAATCTACAACCATTCTAATCATCATCATCATCATCATCATCATCATCGTAGTAGTAGTAGTAGTAGTAGTAGTAGTAGTAGTAGTAGTAGTAGTAGTAGTAGTAGTAGTAGTAGTAGTAGTAGTAATAATAATAGTAGTAGTAGTAGTAGCAGGAGTAAGATAATATAGGATATAAGATAATATAGATAATATAATAATTCTGGCAACTCTCTTCTATCAATCAACTACCAAGGTATATAAATTATTTAATGTATTTAAACTATTGAAATCTAATTAAATCTATTTAATCATACTAAATATATTTAAATTCATGCAATTGAATCAGTATTTAATCGGATATCGAGCAGTGATCGAATTTATTTTTCTTTCCCGATATTCCTTCTATAATGAAACCTGATCACAATAAATTATGTTAATCGAAGCATTGCAAGTGATTT
>NW_014577190.1:243545-247737 GCF_000485595.1 Priapulus caudatus | reverse complement strand
ATTATATATATATATATATATATATATATATATATATATATATACATGTACATGTATATACGAACAGGCGTACCCACACCCGCCCCACTCACGCTCACACGCACGCAAACACATCTAATAACACATCTATAACACATGAGCAAGAGAATGACAGTTTGGCCAGTTAGGCCAGTTGATATATACAACATCTGATATTATACAATAAACCTATTGTGCAAACATCACGTGTAAAATTAATCTTCAGGAAGTCATAGTCACATTGTCCCCGGCGGTTTCCTGGATAGCATTCTCTTACTACATAATTAATCGTAAACCTCCAGCACTATGAATGCTGCGGGTTGGAGGCTTATGCCAGCTGTTATGTCGACTATGTCATCAACGGAAAACTCCAAGCCGAACTGCATGGCAACCTGCGCATAGAAAACACAGTTAATACTAGCAGGTGAATGACCGGATCTCTCACTCTAATAATCTAACGTAGTTGAGTTATGAAATCGTACCTTTGCGCAACTTTCACACATGCAACTTTCACACACGCAAACATTTCATTGTGATTCACTGTAGTATATCACTGACAATAATAATTTGATGAGAAACATACACACGCCATTCCATTTATTCTTATATGCAAAATACAGCAAAAAACCCCAAAGACGCTATAGAATAGTAGCAGAGCTTTAAATAACTACGTAAACCAGCTGTCGGCTATTTAGTAGCGAAACGTATTCGAATCGCTCATGCGTATATGATGACTAATCGCAGTTTGCGTCGAACCGGAAATTCATCATTAACACGAAGCGGTGTAACTCGAAATGTCAAGTTTGATGAATGTTAGAATTTACTGCACACTTCAAAGCTATTATACATGAAATCGAAAGCGCCTGCACCACGGAGCAATTGCGATCGCTTATAATTATGTCAACATTAACAGCAAATAATAGCAAAACGACAAACCACAATTACCTATCTCATGATTATCACGAAGAACGCATTAAAAGCAGAATGGGAACAAAACGATTAGGGTAAAACACGCAATTATGAACATCGCAGCACAATTACCAAATATAAATAGAAAGCGGGTGGTGATGGGCCGTGTTCTAAATGTCACCGTGATAGCTGTGATATTTAGACAGTTTACGTAGATCGCTACGGCAAATAGTGGACGATAATGAAATGACATATCGTCGCTGGGCGGCTATATTTTTTGCTATTGCAGTATAATCGATAAAGCGTCACGTGTACCTTAGATTTCGATCCGCTTGCATGATTGTAGGTTTGATCGTGCCAGCCGACATTTATGATGACGAGGTAAGATTTAGTGCCCGCGTTTACATCATTTCGACCAAAGACGATGAGATTATCGCTACCATCAGCTAATTCGATGGCACCGGTGCGGAATGCTGTTTCAGCCCTCAACTGCGCTAGCGCTTTGTAGACATTTAGCGGCGTCGAATCATCAACGACATCTTGCGACTGAGGGAATATGAAACAATTGCGTGCATGCAGATCGAGTGACCAAGGCGACTAATCTATACTCTCAACGTCGATATACAGTCACGATGTCGTGACGCACAGACGTGAATGCGCGGGAATGTATCGGATTAGCCTATATTCAAACGTGTGACACCTGACATGCGGCCCCCGTTATTGCGCGCAGCGTACAGCTCGCGGCGAAGCCGCGCCCCCACAACGAATACGCCGCCCCCTTTTTGTCCATTTAGACAGATACCAGCAGCAACAGGAAATGCCCTCCCACAAGGCCGCCGTAGTCAAGCCGGTGTACGTCTGACGAAAACTGCGCGATGTTACGCTTCCCGCTATACGGATTCACGCGCCCGCCCTCCTTCGGCGCGCGAATTCGTATAGCGGGCAGCGCGAGATGCTACATGTTATGGAAGCAGGAACCCGTCATAAACGCAACCACCCGACACGTGGTAATTCGAATGTCCGTCCGTCCGTCCGTCCGTCCGTCCGTTCGTCCGTTCGTCCGTCCGTCCGTCCGTCCGTCCGTCCGTCCGTCCGTCCGTCCGTCCGTCCATCTTTTTGTTCTGGAAATCGTTTTCGATATAATGGGGTTAATCTGCAAGTGTTAACTGAAGATTACTTGTAGTAAATCCACAGACTAATCAAAGTAATTTAAATTAACTATGTCACGAATAGGTCGTCAAGCTGCATAAGTGTAGGCAATTTGGGTCTCACCTATTAGCGGATTTTAACTGATTACTCCGGCATAACAATCACAACAAATATGTACTGTTAATAATAAGCTGTAACACAGTAAATGAACAGCAAACGTGCGCCCGCTATCTTTAGATTCGGCATAATGTAATGTTCAAATAGTCCAACAAAACCAGTGCACGTAGTTACGTGACGCAAATATTTATAGACTGGTATTTATCTCGAAATGTATACAAAGGTAATTAAGGCCAGCGTTCCGGTATTTCAAGAGCAAAATTCACGCGCTATATAGGTTTGTTAACATAATATGTAAACACTAATTTGAAATGCAGATCGGTGAACATATTGCATATTGGTGAAAAGAATGTTATGCGAGTTTTCTATGCCATGTTAGCCTTACTATATACGTTTGGTGTTATGCAAAGAGTACCGCGGTAAGTATCAAAAGGGTAGAGAAAATATGAAAATAGTTGGTAAAACATGTGAAATTCTCGCTTTAAAATGTGCGGCAATCAAAAAGCACAAAGACAATCTAAAAGTAAAATACTGTCATCATGCAGAGGCAGCAATATCAAGAGAATTAGGGGCGTGGGCGGATTCTGTGACAGAAGCGGCAAGAGCGGCAACACCGACAATATCATTCGTCGTCTTCATCGTCGTCTTTATCACCATCATCAATATCAACATCATCAGCATAATCAGCATAATCATCGTAATCACCATAATCAGCACTAGGGTAGTAGGTAACAAATATCCCTATGCTGTTGTGATGATACCACAGATTTTTACCAAAATAGTTAAATGTGCTGATACATTGGCGAAACTGATGTAAAGCAAGTGTTCTAACACATAATAATGAAAACATAACATTTTCCCTGGAAATTAGGAAAATGATGACGTTTAAATTTTTTAGTAGCAAATATCTACATTGTTCTAATTTAACTAGTTTTGATGAGTGAATAGCAGCTATGAGTTTTAATGATACGTCACGAATTTTCCATGGTAAAATTTGTAAAAAAAATTGCCATTTTTTTTCATTAAAAGTAAGAACTAACGTTACTAAATATATCCTCAAACTCTCACCTGATAAAATGTTTTTTACGTTGGTGAAATTTCCAAAAATCTAGACGATTTGGTAATTTCTGTTGTCTAACACTATTCCGCCCAGTACTGTTCAGATATTGGCGTCTCTCTGTTTTTCACCGGCAAATTAGGGCATATAAAAAAGATATAAGCATGAAAAGTAAGCAGAACACTAATTGTATTTTCATACACTTTTATTTTGTACAAATAACAGACAAATATACTACTTGATGATGCTAGAAATTCGTGACGTAATCACTTTAAGTGGATATGCGTTAGATTGTTAATAGCAACAAAATTCCAATGTTCACCAATATTCACCATATTCAGAAAAATGGATTTTCAGTGAAGACTCACTACAGGTATATACCCCTTATGGCACTCTCCTTTGCAAAATAGCCTAGACAGCTAGAAAATTATCTAACATACAGAGGCTAACATACAGGCTAACATAGCCTAGGCAGGCTAGGTTTAGGGGCTAACATACAGTTTTCTACAAAAATTTCTAGAATGGAAGAAAGGGTAACATTAAACAATACTATGAAAAGATTTTAACTCTGCCGCTCAATTAAAGCACTTTATTAACATAATGAATAGTTAGCAGGTTCCACATGAGGAATAGTAGCATATATCCAGATATTGAAATTCTATCATTTTAGAGCATATTTAGTGAATAAAATATAATACTGTTATTTCAATTAGAGAAAACATCCAGAAGGCGCGATTTTGCACACTTAAATTCTTATAAAATAGTGACCTATTGCTTTATTTGTCCAATGTAAAGTTTTCCCACAAAAAGTGATGATCATCTATTTATATAGTATTAGCTAGAAATATCTACAAGTTTATTTATCATAAATTTGGATATTATTACTGATGTTCTTTGCTTCTGGTTTTCGTTTTAATTTAGTGTGCTCGCCTCTCTTTTCTC
>NW_014577190.1:234180-243520 GCF_000485595.1 Priapulus caudatus | reverse complement strand
ACCTTTCCCACCTCGGCCATACCGACCCCTGCTGCCTGGACGGGAGGGCACCTGCCTTTTACAAATCCTCGACCCTCTCGCTGTACCTGTAAGTCCCGCCTCAGACATTCCTCTCTCCTCTCTCGTGTGATCTTGGTCCCTCCATCGCTGCACCACCACACAACACCACTCTCTCTCGGTCTCTAATCACCACACAGCACTCTCTCTCTTTCACACACTCATCTGTTCTTCTTCTCTCTCTCTGCGCTCTTTCTCTCTCTCGCTTCAACACACACACACACACACAACAACACACACACACACACTCTCTCTCTCTTCGCTCTCTCTGTTTCTCTCTCGCTCCTCTCGCATACTCTTCTCTCTCTCGCACTTTCTCTTTCTCTCTCTCTCTCTTCTCTCTCCGTGCATTCTTTGCTCTCTCTCGCTTCTCTCACTCTCTCTCACTCTCTCTCTCCTCTCTCCGCTCGCTCGCTCTCTCGTCCCTCTCTCTCTCTATTGCTCTTCTCTCTCTCTCTCTCTCTCTCTCTCTCTTCTCTCGCTCTCTTCTCGTCCTTTGGCTCTCGTTCTCTTCTCTCTTTCTTTCTCTCTCTTCTCTCTTTTCTCGCGCACACTTTCTCTCTCGCTCTCTTCTCTCCGCGCGCTCTCTCTCTTTATTATAATTATTATCGGTTGTATTACATTACTTACGTTTTTTAGCTCTTCTGGTTTTGTCGGTTTCTTAATTTCTAGGTATACTATTACATTTCATATTTCATTCAAGTAATTTTTTTCGGATTATCGTCTACTTTTTCGCAATGACACAGTGGAATCATCTCAAGTTAAGGGATTGCCCATATCTGCCAAAAATGTTTCAAGCATCTTAAAAATTTAAATTAAATAATTAAAAATTTTGCATTTAGTTTCATGACTAGATGGAACATCTTTAGTTAGAAGAGAAGCTTAAGAATCTCTTTTGTTAGAAAAATTCCATGCTGTATTTGTTGAAAGAAACCACTTGTTCAAACAAAACAGGTCTCTTGAGCTAACAGATTCTATTTTGGCGCCTAACAATGCAGGATTCAAGGAAAAAGCGAGTAGCAGAAATCCACATTTAGTCAGTAAGAAATCACAATTCAGTAGCAGAGAATCCACATTTAGTAGCAAAATCCACTTTTGCTAGCCCTTCATTACTACTCCACACACCAACCTATCACGTCCAGCCTAAGGACAGAGAATCTATCAGACCATTTGTATCCATCATCAGTCATCATCACATCACCTTCTCCGGCGTAGTACCCCCTCCGACACCGCCCTACGTGCGAGCTAGTCAGTAGTAGTAGTAGCTAGTCCAGTCTACAATCCCGTAGATCTTCAGCTAGTTATATTAATCAGATAAAATCGCTAGTCAGTAGTAGTAGTAGTAGTAGTGGTAGTGTAGTCAGTAGTATGAGTAGTAGTAGTAGTAGTAGTACTGTTAGTTAGTAGTAGTAGTAGTGATAGTTAGTAGTAGTCAGTAGTAGTAGTGTAGTCCAGCTTAGTAGCCATTAGCCAGTAGCCAGTAAGCAGTAGCAGTAGCAGTGTTAGTAGTAGTTCAGTAGTATTACGTAAGTTAGTACGTAGTAGTGTAGTAGTAGTAGTAGAAGCAACAGCTCAAAAAATGCAATTCCTCCCAACTTTTGCATGCATATACATACGCGTACACAATGAATTTAGTAATATCGCACTTTTTATTTCACATGTATTTTGCAGGTTATATCCCAGATACTGCTTTGGTGGAGTCATAATTTACACTATGGAAGCTGTAAGAAAAATCGTCGAGGTTTCGCCATATCTTCCGTACTTCCACATCGATGACATGCATTTGACTGCTCACGTGGCGAAGGCTCTTAACATATATCCTCAGCAAAAAATTGTTTTGGACTTTGTCACTCCTCTAGAAAATCTCGATGAAACACGTGACGTGATCTATGAAGATACTGGTATCTTTACGAATCAGCGAATTACTTATACGATCTCGTTTATAAAAATGGCCATCTTCCTGTTTCACATGTACTCGACCATGTCACGTAGCAAAACTATTGTAAAATACAAGTTACAGTGTTAACATAGCAGATTTCCCGCGTGAACTATTATTATATTGATTGCTTCCGTCTGGAGGTTAATAATTTACTAAATTTTGCAACTAGGTAAAGTTATTTATTTAATTGTATTCTTAACTGCATCATGCATGAGAAGCCCTGTGATGTTATACATAAAGACGCTAACTATATATCTATCTATATACCCTATATATATATATACTATATATATAGATTTAACGTGTAGCCGGCTGTTTAAAATGTTAGTGGCTTATAATTTCTCTACCTTTTATTATGAAAGTTTAATAATTCATTCCCGGTTTCTTATTATGTAAATTATTCCTCCGCGTATCTAATCAAACGATATTTTTTATACAACTTGAACGAAAAAGCTGTGTTAACAAACACGTGGAGGATAACTTTCGCAGAAACATCATTGGAAACATGAAGCGTGTTCTTTATTCACTTAATTAATATACTATATACTATATGTATAGTATATACTAAATCATACTATATAATATTATACATGTACACTGTATATCACGGAACAGGCGTTACCACACCCGCCCACTCACGCTCACACGCACGCTAAACCACATCTATAAACATCCTATCTAACACCCATGAGCATCACGAGAATGCACAAGATTTGGCCGCTATAAGTGCAGTTGATATATTACCAACATCTGATATTATAGCAATTAAACCTACTTGTGCAAACATCCACGTGTAAATTAATCCCTCTTAGGAAGAACACCATCATCATTCCCAGGTCCACATTGTCCCGGCTGTAGTTTCCTGGATAGCATTCTCCCTCTACTTACATTAATTAATCGTAACCTCAGCTTCTATGAATGCTGCCGGGTTGGAGGCTTATGCCAGCTGTTTATGTCGCTAGTCATCAACGGAAAACTCCAGGCGAACTGCCATGGCAAACCTTGCGCATAGAACACACACGTTAATACTAGCAGCGTGAATGACCGGGCATCTCTCACTCTATAATCTGACACCGTAGTTTGAGTTATTGAAATCGTACCTTCCTTGCGCAACCTTTCACACATGCAACTCTTCACACACGCCAAACAATTTCATTGCCTGATTCATACTGTAGTATATCACTGACAATCACATAACCCTTTGATGACCGAAACTACACGCCATTCCATTTATTCATTATATGCAACTACAATGCAACAAAACCCCAAAGACGCTATCAGAATAAGTAGCAGAGCTTTCACAATACACTACCGATAAAACCAGCTGTCGGCCTATTTAGTTACGCGAACGTATTTCGAATCGCTCATGCGTATATTCCATGACTAATCGCAGTTTGCGTTCGAACCGAATTTCATCATTAACACGAAGCGGTTACTGGATAACTCGCAAATGTCAAGTTTGGATGAATTTTAGAATTTATGCACACTCCTCAAGCTATTATACATGAAAATCGAAAGCGCTGCACCACGGCTAGCAATTGCCGATCGCTTACTTATTTTTATGTCAACGATTAACAGCAAATATAAGCAAACGACAAACCACAATTGACCTATCTCATGATTCATCACGAAGAACGCATTAAAAGCAGATATTGGGAACAAAACGCGATTGGGCTAAAACGCCATTATGAACCATCGCAGCACCAATTACCTAATATAACAATAGAACAGGCGCGGTGGTGATGGGCCGTGTTCTAAGTGGTCACTCCCCCGTAGCATAGCTTGTGACATTTAGACAGTTTACGTAATGATCGCTACGGCAAATAGTGGGACGATAATGAATGACATATCGTCGCTGGGCGGCCTATATTTTTTGCCTATTGCAGTATTAATCGATAACAGCGTTCACGTGTACTTAGATTTCGATCCGCTTGCATCGATTGTTAGTTTTGATTCGCTGCCAGCCGACATTATGATTGACGACGGTAGATTTAGTGCCCGCGTTTACACTCATTTCGACCAAGACGATGAGGCATTTATCCGCTACCATCGCACTTAATCGTATGCCCCCCGCGGCTGCCGGCATAATTGCTGTCTCTTCGCTCTCCCTCTAACCTTGCGCTAGCGTTCCCTTTTGTCACTAGACATTTTAGCCGGCTCCGTCGAATCCCCCCCATCCACACCGCACACTCTCTCGCGATGTATGCGGAATTATGAAGACAATTGCGTAGCATGCAGATTCGACGTCCACCAGAATGCCGCGACTAATCTATATGACTTCTGCAAACGTCGATATTTACAGTCACGATAGTCGTGACGCACAGAGCGTGAATGCCCGGGAATGGTATCGGATTAGCCTATATTCAAAACGTTGTGACACTGGAGACATGCGGCCCCCGCCCTTATCGCGCGCAGCGTACAGCTCGCGGCGAAGCGCGCCCCCACAACGAATACGCCGCCGCCCTTTCTTGTCCATTTAGACAGATACCAGCAGCAACAGGAAATTGCATCCCACAAGGCCGCCGTAGTCAAGCCGCGTGTTACGTCTGGACGAGCAAACTGCGCGATGTTACGCTCATCCGCTATACGGTTTCACGCGCCCGCCCTCCTTTCGGCCGCGCTGAAATTCGGTATAGCGGGCAGCGCGAGAATCGCTACATGTTTACTGGAAGCAGGAGACCCGTCATAAACGCAACCACCCGCACACGTGGTATTCGAATTGCCACGTGTCGCTATTAATTACAAACGACGTCGATACTTATTCTCCGACAGTTTGCCAATTCCGAATTACAAACAGTCCTTTAATTCTTTCGACACGCGCAATTCGAATTACAACACGTCCTTAAAAAAAAAAAAAAAAAAAAAAAAAAATAATTAATAAAAAAAAAACTTAAAAATTTCTTTCGACATGTCGCGCAATTCGAATTACACACGTTCGTTATTCTTTCGACACGTTGTAATTTCCGAATGCGACGTGTCGAAAGAATTAATGACGTGTTGTAATTCGAATTGCGACGTGTTCTCGAAGACATTTAAGACGTGTTTATTCGAATTGGCAAACGTGTCGAATAATTAACGACGTGTTGTAATTCGACGCACGCGTCTTAAATGAATTTGTACAACGTGCTCGTTAATCGACCAATAGGGATTGTTCTTACCCCATGAAATTACACGTGTCGTTAAACCTCGCTCGCCACTACCTACCTCCTCCAATTCATCCGGGATCTCGCTCTTGATGAATTTACAACGTGTCGTTAAATCGGACCCATCCGCGTTTCCGAACGATACTCCTGCCACTTAGCTTCTCCGGTAAGTACCGGCGATATTAGGCCAGCCCATGGGGAAGGGAGGGGGAGGCGGAAGCGAGAGCGCTGGGAGGGAGGAGGAAGTTTAGGGAGTAAGTAATAGTAGGTGGAGACGCGAGAAGGGGAGAAGAGAGAATTGGTGTGAAAGGGGGAGAAGCTGGTGAGACGGAGGGAGGGAGAGGAAGTTGGTGTGAGAAGGAGCAGGGAGAAGCTGGTAAAGGAAGGGAGAAGCTGGTGGTAGGAGGAAGGGGAGAAGGGACAACGTTTGGTCGCTCGGGCCGCGCGGGGGACGCAGGGCCCGGCCCACCAGGCAGGGGTGCATAAGCCTGTGGGAGAAGGAGGAAGGGAGAAGGAGGCGCGGAGATGTGGCAGCTGGTGGAGGGGAGGGGCGAGAAGAGCGAGAAGCCTGGTGGAGAATGGAGGAGGGAAGAAGTGGTGGAGATGGAGGGCGGGAATGTTAGCTGGTGGAGGGCAGAGGGGGAGTAAGCGGAGAAGCCTGGTGGCAAGGAATGCGAGTCGGAGGGCGGAGAAGCTGGGTTGTGGAATTGGGAAGGGGAAGAAGGGACCGAGCTTGGGAGGAGGGGGAGAAGGCTGGTGGAGTTTTAGAGGAGCGGGGCAGAAGCTGATTGGAGGAGGAGGGGAGAAGCTGGCTGGAGAAAGAGGAAGAGGCGAGAAGGAGGGGGAGTAAGGAGGGGCACGAAGATGGTGGAGAATCGCGTGAGTGGAGAAGCGAGCAAGACTGGTGGAGAAGGAGAAGCTGGTGGAGGAGGAAGGGGAGAAGGGGAAAGGTTTGAGGAGGAACGGGGATGAAGACCAACGAGCTGTGGAGGAGGAGGGGGAGAGGCCGAGAAGCTGGTGGCCGAATGAGGAAAGCGTGGAGAAGGGAGAAGCTGGTGGAGAAAGGAGAAGCTTCCTCCCCCTCCTCACCAGTTTCTCCCTTCTCCCCTTCCTCACTTCTCCACAGGCTTCGTTCCCCTCCTCCTTCTTCCACAGTTCTTCCCTTCCCCTTCCTCCTCACCCAGCTCCATTCTCCCCTCCTTCCTCCACCAGCTTCTCCCTTCTCCCTTGCTCCGCCAGCTTCTCCCTCGCCTCCTTCTCTCACCACCTTCTCCCTTCTCCCCTTGCCTTGCTCATTCATTCTCCGACCCGAGCTCTTCCCCTCCTCCACCACCTTCTCCCTTCTCCTTCCTTCCTCTCACCAGCTTCTTTCCCTTCTCGGCACCAGCTTTCTCCCCCTCCTCCCCACCTCTTCTACCTTCTCCCTTCCTCCTCCACCAGCTTCTTCTTTCTCACAGCCTTTCTCCTTCTTCCCCTTCCCATTCTCACCAGCTTCCCTCCTCATCCTTCTCTAACAGTCCTTCTCTCTTCTCCCCCTCCTTCCTCCACCAGCTCCCTTCTCCCGCCTGCCTTCTCCCCTTCCCTCCTTCCTCCACAGCTTCTCCCCTCCTTCTCCTCACCAGCTTCCTTTCCCTCCAACGCTTCTCCCCTTTGCCTCCCTTCTCCACCCCAGCTTCTCCCCTTCTCCATATTCATCCAGCTTCTCCCCTCCTCCACCAGCTTCTCTTCTCCCCTTTCTCATTCTCCCCCAGCTTCTCCCCCTTCCTTCCTTCTCACCAGCTTCTCCTTCTCCCTATCCTCCTCCACCACGCTCCTTCTCCCCCTCCTTTCCACAGCTTCTCCCCCTCTCCTTCTCCACCAGCTTTCTCCTTCTCCCCTCCCTCCTCACCAGCTTCGCATTCTCCCCCTGCTATCTCCCCTGCCCTCCTTCACCACCAGCTTCTCCCTCATCCTTTACGGTCCACATTCGTCTCCCCTCCTCCACCACCTTGTACCCTTCTCCCTTCCTCCTCCACCAGCTTCGTCCCTTCTCCACCAGCTTCTCCGTTCCCCTTCTCCTCGTCCACCAAACTTCTCCCCGCTCTCCGTTTCTCCACCAGTCTTTCCCTTCCTTCCAGCCACCTGATCTCTCTCTCCCCTTCCTTCCTCCACCAGGCTTCTCGTCTGTCTCCACCTCACTAGTACTACTCTAAATTCTTCTCCCTTTCCCCTCCCCCTCCCTTCACCTGCTCCTTCGCTACCCTCGCTTACCAGGCAACTGTCAGAGTATCTTCCAACCGACTTGATGTGTCGATTTTAAACGACAGCGTTGTAATTCATTGTAAGACAGCCCTATTGGTCGATTTAACGACACGTCTGTATTCCATTTAAGACGCGTCCGGAATCGAATTACAACACGTCGGTTAATTCTTTTCGACACGTTCTGCAATTCAATTACAAACACGTCCTTATATTCTTTCGGACACGTTGGGCAATCTCGAATTACAACACGTCCTTAATTTCTTTCGACACGTCTCGCCAATTCGAATTACACACGGCCCTATTGGTCGATTTAACGACACGTTGTAATTCGAATTGCGACGTGTCGAAAGAATTAAGGACGTGTTGTAATTCGAATTGCGACGTGTCGAAAGAATTAAGGACGTGTTGTAATTCGAATTGCAACGTGTCGGAAATATTATCGACGTGTTGTAATTAAATAGCGACACGTGGCAATTCGAATTACAACGTGTCGGAAATATTATCGACGTGTTGTAATTAAATAGCGACACGTGGCAATTCGAATTACCACGTGTCGGGTGGTTGCGTTTATGACGGGTTCCTGCTTCCATAACATGTGTACAACACCCTGCGGTCGCGTGCGCCCAGTCCCGCGGAAGTGCGCGGCTTAACCGCTCTCGGCGGTCGGGTAACAACGCATCTTTTGCGCAACGCCATCTTGTACACGGTCTCTCTGGATATACAGATGAGATTCGATGAATAAAGCCTTTGTTATTATGACGCGGGTATACACGCACACGCGTATAGAGAGCATTCATGTCTGTAACAGCTACCGACTATAGTTAGCTCGAGAATCACTGATGCCGGATAGATATAGACATTATGGTGAATATAGGCTAGGCGAATCGTGAGGAAAATAACCGAATGTTTATCCAAAACATTTAAATAATTTCAGCTTTAACATTCTTTTGCTAACGCCCATAGTGCATCGAGCACGCATACCTCTACGTTCGTAGTTTTATAATCGGGATGCATTGGCAACCATGTATCGTTGCTCGTAGAGAAGTTGGCTGCTGGATCAGAGGAATCCCACTGCATTGGGGTTCTCTCTGGATCTCTAGAAAATTCCTGGTACCGATCCTTCACAAACAAACCAAAAAACACGCTAATTTTGTTTCCTATGGTTGGGTTTATAATAGCTCTGTGTTCTCTATGAAACAGTGAACTCAGCCAAGTTCGACGCAGCACTCAAACATATGCTACCCAATTTAATTATAATAGGATTTTCTATATTAACTACATAATCAGAAATAACAATGACAAAATTTCTAACTCTAAAAACTCTAAATTTCTTTCTTCTTTCTAATTTCCGAATCGGAATGCAGTATACAACTCACTGGTCCGAAATTTAACCCATATGGGTCTCTGGTCTCATTGAATGTGATGTTGCCATGGTCGAGCATGCCAATCTCCTCGCCATAGTACGTTGTCGGTGTTCCCGGTAGGAGTAGCAAGAGGGCGTTCATAGCATTAACATATGCTTCTCCCATTCTCGTTGCAATTCTATGATTGTCATGGTTCCCTAAAACCCAGTTCGGCCACCGACTTGTCGTTCCCATTTGATTTATCCAGCCATCTATCCGTTCTTTTATGCAGTAGCCAGTATGACAGGCTTCATCAATAGGAATCAACTCAAAATTGAACGACATATCAGCGACGTCGTAATATTTCGTCATAGTCTCCAAGTCGGTGTACGCTTCGGCGACACTGAAACTGCCATATAGAAAAGACTATGTATGTATGTAGGTATTATACGTATGTATGTATATGTATGTGTGTGTGTGTGTGTGTGTGTGTGTGTGTGTGTGTGTGTGTGTGTGTGTGTGTGTGTGTGTGTGTGTGTGTGTGTGTGTGTGTGTGTGTGTGTGTGTGTGTGTGTGTGTGTGTGTGTGTGTGTGTGTGTGTGTGTGTGTGTCGTGTG
>NW_014577190.1:231215-234155 GCF_000485595.1 Priapulus caudatus | reverse complement strand
CGGGAGGGTCGTTCTGTTCGGGGTAGTGTCAGCGTGTGTGTGTGTCCGCCCAGGCCCTGCGGGAAGTTGGTTTTGGGTGGCGGCTACATAGCTGCTGTTGTCGCTTGGTATTAGCAAGGTCCGGCTGCGAGTTGGCCGAGCGGTAACTGAGCCGGCGTCGCTATGCCCGAGCTACGAATCATCTATCTATCTGATCGTATCCTATGTATCTACTTCTATCTATCTCATATATCCTAGTCTTCTATGCTATCTCTAGTCTTACGGTGCTTCACTCTATCTAGTCACGCCCGCTTCACACACAAAACCCTGATCTATGCTACTCGCCAGCTATCCACGTCATTCTAGATCGTATTCGTATCTATCTACTCCTATCGCAGCAGCTCTATCTATCTACTCCTAGTTCGGAGGTCATCTATCTATCTATCTATCGATATCTACTCTTCATCTAACTATCTATCTATCCATATCCTAACTCCCACCGTCTAGTCATGAGCCGTACTTATCTATATCGATCTATCCTATCTATCTACTCCCCCATCTATCTATCTCATCATCTATCCCTGATCCTCTATACTATCTATCCCTCCTTATCTTATTGCTACTATCTAATCTATCCTACTCTATATCCCGATCTACTCTATCTTATCTATCTATCTATCTATCTCATCCCCTATCCCTATCACTATCTCTAGTTTGTATTTCTCTATCTATCCTATCTATCCCTCATCTACTATCTATCTAATCTCTTATCTACTATTCTATCTATCCGTATCTATCTATTCTATCTATCTATCCTATCGATCTATCTATCCTGTCTATTGATATCTATCTATTCTCTCTATCTAATCTATCTATATATTATATTATATACTATATATATATAATATCTATCATCTATCTATTATCCATCAACCACTACGGGTATATCACTATCTATCTATTCTCACTTACTCGCTTCCTATCTTCTACATCTATCTATCTGGCTATCTATCTATCAATCTATCTATCACTATATATATATATATAATATATATATAATATATATTTATATAGATAGATAGATAGATAGATAGATAGATAGATAGATAGATAGATAGATAGATAGATAGATAGACAGATAGATAGATAAACAGATAGATAGATAGATGGAGTGAAGGAATGGCAGAGGGGTGAGAGAGAGACGTGTAATGTAGATCAACATGGTTACATGTGTTTATCATTGAATTCGCCATATTCGTCCATCAGCTGCCGCCATTCTCGGATCCTCTCAAAGGTTTCAGGTTGATCCATTGTGAAGATGTGATCAAGATAACCGTGTTCATCCTAAATATGAAATCCGTATAAATAACGAAATCGCCGTGATTCGGGAGGTACGAAACTTTTGTTCTAACTCTGTTGCAAGCATTTACTGTATTGCTAGCAGTTGTAATGCGCAAGTGTTCCATATAACTCACATCTTGAGCACCTAGGTTGTTACTGAGAGGCTCGTCAGGATAACCAGGTTGCTCGTGCAAGTGAGAAACGGCATCCATTCTGAAGCCATCGACTCCTTTGTTCATCCAGAATCGGAGAACATCCTGCAGATATAAAAATATATATTGTACGTATATTTGGTTAGAATTTACACTATTGGCGTCAATGTGCCTTCAGAAACTTATAGTATAGCGTTATGTCATGTGTTGTGTATGCCATGTGTTGTGTGTTGTGTGTTGTGTTATGTTATAGTTGGCGTATAGTAATATTGCCTGTTAACAGTCACTAGACCTTTTCACCCGAACTCATTAATTTCTATACAAAATGTTCGGTATTACAGGCTAATTCATCGGACAAAAAAGAATGTTGCGAATGACTGAATGAAAGAAAGACATAAGGGAAGAAAGAAACAAAGGAAGAAACAAAGAAAGAAAGAATGTGCGAATAGGTGAATGAATGAATGAATGATGGAATAAATATATAAATGAATGAATGAATGAATGAATGAATAAATGAATGATTGATTGAATAAATGAATGAATGAATAAATGAATGAATGAATAAATGAATGAATGAATGAATAAATGAATGAATGAATAAATGAATGAATGAACGAATGAATAAATAAATGAATGGATTAAATGAGGAACGAACCAACTCTCATACTTTCATTTCTTGTCTGACTCTCTCGTTGTTATAATTGAGATCCGGTTGTTCTTTCAGGAACTGATGAAGGTAGTATTTCGCTCGATCGTTGACCCACTCCCAGGCGGAGCCACCAAATGCGCTAAGCTAAGCAGGTAGTAAGAGGAAATAATAACGTGCGCTTCGTGGTATGACACCGAGAATGGCAAGGTCCGAAGTGCATGGTATGTGATCACCAATACCTATATTTCCTATGGATTGTATGGCTTATTATTAGAAGTAAGTGTGATAGAAAAACAAACTCTTATGTGTTATAATAATTACCAACTTACAGCTGGCAAATCGTGTTGCAATATAATTGCAGATTTTCGGTGGAATGTAAGTGTGTAACGAAAAACACTGCAACGATGTATACCCAGTTGTTTGGTGGACAACCCTGCGGTTCCATGTTCATGCACGCATCTTTACATATCAAGGTCTTGCAGTCGCGTTTATCCGCCCAAATATAGTAGTCGGTGTAGTTGTTCGGATCAATTTTTTTACTCTCAGTGAACCAGCGATGCAGGTCACTTGTATGGTTCGGCACAAAGTCCATGATGACTTTGAGCCCTGTTTCAGAAGCAATCATAATTGAGCCTATCAATTCAAAAGCGTATATATTATTATTAAACAGAGTGGGTGCTGGATATCATTCATATATGCATTATCAGCTAGCTACCTGTGTGCATATGTATGTATGTATGTATGTATGTATGTATGTATGTATGTATGTATGTATGTATGTATGTATGTATGTATGTATGTATGTATGTATGTATGTAT
>NW_014577190.1:221436-231190 GCF_000485595.1 Priapulus caudatus | reverse complement strand
TGTATGTATGTATGTATGTATGTATGTATGTATGTATGTATGTATGTATGTATGTATGTATGTATGTATGTATGTATGAATGTATGTGCGTGTGCGTGTGCGTGTGCGTGCGCGTGCGCGTGCGTGTGTGTGTGTTCGCGCGCGTGTGTGTGTCTGTGTGTGCGTGCGTGCGTGCGTGCGTGCGTGCGTGCGTGCGTGCGTTCGTGCGCGCGCGTATGTGTATTATGTTTCTGTATATCGATATATTCTGCATTCGTTCGAGTCACAGCAACGCTCATACACCCACACGCACGCACGGACACACGTTCGCACATACGTATGCGAGTGTAGGCGCGCGCTGGGGCGTGCGCACGCAATTGAGTCGAACGAACAACATACCAACTTTTCATACTTACACACCTTTCTTGTGCATAGCCTCAAGAAGACTATCAAAATCCCCCATCGTTCCAAATATCGGATCAATACTGACGAAATCCGAAATGTCGTATCCAAAATCTTTCATGGGCGACTCGTATATGGGACTTAACCAAGCAGCTCTCACGTTTAGTGATGTGACGTGATCTAGTCTGGCTTCAATACCTATGTAACACAATCATAAGTTTAATAATTGAATTTGCGTTCATAAAACTAAAATTGAAATCTTTGAATTTTTTATATAGTTATGAATTATCGTTTCTTTTTCACCGATATTTGATTTTATGCGCTAATATTTACTTGATGTTTTTATGAACACTTGTGTTTCGATGTTTTGTGATGGCAAATACTAAATAACAAACATTTATTAACATATCTGCTCGTAGCTATGAACTAGTGATTGCAGAGACGGCGTTCTAGTCGCGTCTAGATTCGCTTAGATTTTGTTTCAAGTATTTTGTTATTAAAATATAATGGGTAAAATGTTTCGTACGTGCTACAAAATGGAGGAATGGGTACGTTGTAATTATTTGGTTGGAGAGCTGGGGAGGAGGACAAGAGAAGCAGTTCTCGCCCCGACGAATATTAATGATCATTGGCGAATCGCCGGCGATCAATTGCTCGGAACACAAATCACGCGTGACTTCGTCCCCAGGCAAAATGTTTTGGCTAATTAACTTCGCGACTGCTTACAAATAGAAATATGGTAATATAATAATAATTTACTGATACAGCAACGACAGGTCAACTGTATATAATATAATTAATATATATTATATATAAAATAAATTAAATATAATAAATAAGATAATAATTTATTTATTTATTATATATATATATACATAAATAATATATATAATGTATTATATATATATATATATATCAGTAAATTATTATAATATTACCATATTTCTATTTGTATACAGTCGCAAAGTTAATTAGCCAAAACGTTTTGCCTGGGGACGAAGTCACGCGTGATTTGCTTCTATATATATATATTGCTGTAGAAATGCCGCATTAATTGTAATTGCTGCAAAGCATGTCACCATGACAAACAACGTAAACCGGCTGGTCGGCCAATGGGATAAATGAACCTCTACGTTTGAATGGATGGAAGATATGAGTTTGTCACATTTGGTAAAACAAAAAATAAGAAAAATACACAAAATGTGTCGAAAACCAGTTCTTTTGCCCCTCGGTGTCACTGCCATTTCGTTTATTTCAATACGTTTTGTGAAAACGTTTACGTGATTTTTGTCGCAATCCTTGCATACATTTCAGTCCATATTTCTGGATTATGATTATGTATAGAAAAATCTGTTAGAGACGGGGATTATTGAATGTTTGAGAAAGAATAAACAATTAACCAGGCAATTAGCTATAATGTATAATAGACTGTGTAGACTATAAATACATTGCGCAATTTTAGAATTATAGCACGGTCGTGAAGTAAGCATCAAACTAGTTTTGTGGACGGAGAAAATCAGTGTTACACTCGACCTCCGATCCAGGGTGACATCGATGTTCTCAGTCCACAAACCTCAATGTAATAATGAATAAATGATAGATATACCTTAACTAATAGTCTGTTGGGATGGTGTTCGCTGAATATTGGTAGTACGGAGCCGAAATTTTAAAATGGCCATGCAGTGTGCATGCAGTTGGAGCCCATCGAGAAGTACAACAGTCCCTGGCTGTGAGCCTGTGACATTCAGAGCTCGCTTTGTACAGCGCTTGTAACAGTTGAAATTTCAGAGGATACTATGATTGGGGTACTCATGACTGCTATGAACAAGTGGCTGAATTCTGATAGTAATTAAAGTTATAATAACTATAATAATTATTTTATATATACGTATATATAATTTTATGTATACGCATATATATACGTCTACGAATGTAGCACGCGTAAGATATTTGTCAAATAACAACAAATCCATACTTACAGCACTAGCACTATTAATGCTGGTTACACTATCAATCAACATCTAAACTCGGAACTAGCATATAATTCAACAAAGAGACAATATACCTTTTAAATCACCAACTCCATCGCCATCCGAGTCGGCGAAAGACCGGGGATAGATTTGGTAAATAATTGTTTCCTGCCACCAATCTAGCGGCAAAGTCACCGATGGGGGAGTCGTCGGAGCAATCGTCTGATCGTCATTGCTGTCACTACAGCGCACCGCAAACCCAACAATTAGTCCAGTGGCGACGACTGAGAGCGTGAATACGAGCCCAACTATTACCACAGTCCACTTATTCATTCTTCTTGTCAAATACAGTGTTACACACGCGCAAACACATCCATGCACACGGACAGCATGTGCCAGACGCGATAGACGTTGCTTACGTTGTCTTTATATAGCAATAGGAATAACAGTATAGGCCCGCCCTATGTACATATCCGTCATGTATATATCATTTGAAATGTTAGTATGTGCGAACCACTTACGTAGTCACGCCTTGCCGCGGGGGTAGTGTACTTTGGACACTACTCCGGTAGATTTTTAGGTGCGGCAATAATAAGTTTAGCGTATGTATCTACGTATGTATTATAACGCTTGATAGCGCGCCAATTTAAAGTCCTAATATTTGAACACAGCCGGTACACGCTCTCATTAAAACCTATTCTAGTTCTGCATGTTAAATTTGCTAGTAGATTACTCGACATCATAGACAGGTAAATATTCCCAGGCATATTAACAGGAAATATTTGAAGAGAGAGTGACGCTGCATTAGGGTAGGTTGGTGACAGAAGGGACGGAAATGATCTGTCTGAGATGGTGTCCTGATCTTTCGTAGTAACATTCTTGGGAACATGTACTCTTTACTTTAAAATATATATTTGAAACAGAATAATGTAATTTCGTGCAGATACTTGGCATGGGTGAACAATAAGAGAAAGCAGAAATAAGGAAGAATAAGGCCTCTGTATAAATCGCCGACCGTCTTATTATCCGAATTCGCCCTTCTGACCCACCCATTCTATTTCCCCTTTCCTCTCCCACTTCTTTCTCACTCCTATTCGGCTTCTTTTTTTATCTCATAATCTTCCTCCAGCTCATTAAATTTTCCTCCAGCACGTCCTGCTCCCCTTTCAAGCCATTTCTCAGTATGAGCTCTCTAACCTAAATTTACAATTTTAAACAAAAAATATTTATATTGCGGAAGAGGAAATTATTATGCATGTGGATGCACAGATCTCACCATGTAAGATAAACCACAATTTGTGATGACTGGCTGATGTAGGCATTAATAAAGTAAAACCTTGGAGTAATTCTGAATGATTACTCAGTCAAGATCAATCAGACAAAATGATTACAAAATGATGACAAAAAGGTAAAACAGAGATAGATATAGACATTCATGCATCAAACTACTCGTCATTATATTGTTAATTGTTAAATGTACTGCAAATTTATACTTCTTTTGTCATACACGTCAAATGCGTCAACACAGATTAGTCAATATACTGCAATGTAGGCGATTTCGGTGACACACTAGACCTTGTCATTAATGAAGTAAGATACTATAGGAACAATGTTTTAAAAATCAAACTACTCGGACATAAGAGCATTAGTTTAAATGGAAACTAAATAAAATTAAAATACTTAAATAATTAAATACACGAATAAATGAATAATTAAACAAACAAATATTTAAATTCATAAAACAATTAAATAACTTAAATGCAAGTTTTAATGTTACACTAAGTTATATTTTATTTGGCAAAAGCTTGGTAGGCAGGGACACAGATTTTCTTCATTGCGGCAGTGTCTGCCGAGTTATCGAGGTGTGAGTGCTTGATAAGTTACCACGCCGTATGCTGTTGAATGTTCGAAGCCGCTAACAGGAAGAATGCCGAAGTAAAGAGAATTCAGAGAATCTCCTTCTATAACTGCATATTCACGACATGGTAAACGGGCATGTGATAATTGTGGCTCATAGGGTCTATGTTCCCCAGGGTACTGCCGGAACGTACCCTGGTCACTATTTGATATGGTTAGGGTTAGGGTTAGGGTTAGGATTAATGTTAGGGTTTGGGTTTGGGTTAGGGAGTAGGCGTAGGCGACTCACTAGACTCGGTAGTGGAATAGGCGAGGTACGGTCCGGCATATTAGATAGTACCAAGGTACGTTCCGGTATACCGGACCGTACCCAGGGTACGTTCCGACAGTACCCCGGGGGACATAGACCCGCTCAGCATAATTGTGGAAGACATCTCGCATAAGCGTACGGACTGCCCTGCCAATTGGCAAAAGTGCGAGAGTTGCGGTAAGCTGAATCACTTTGCCACAAAGTGCCGCAGTGTAGCTACAGACACTCACGTAACAAGACAAAGACCAAAAGTCACTTCTGCTAAAACGGATCCACTCTTACACGAGAACGCAGACGTGTTATACGGGCTTGGATATATCTGCCTGGTGAATACCACACCCAAGTAGATGAGAACATCCCACCTGTTATTAAAATACCCTCGTCGAGTACCGATAGCCATTCATGACTCTGTCAAATCAGAGCTAGAAAGATTAGTGGGTGACAGCATCCTTCCACCAGTCATTAAGCCTACTGAGAGGGGTCAACAGGGCGGTAGCCTGTGTGTGTGGGGGGGGGGGCAAGGGAGCAGCTGCCCCCCTAGATTTTTGGAGCAAAAGTAAAAAATGAGCTTAGCTAATAATCGTAAATAACCCTAACGTGATTTTTTTGGTCACTTAATTATCCGTGGAAATCTTGTCTCATACCCACCCCTACCACACTATGGACGACGATCAAGAGCTGCGCCCGTCCCTCATCATTACACAGTTGAGTCATGAAATTTTGCCCCCCCCCCTACACCGCACCAGTCTTTTATATTTTTAAAGATGGGGACCCATTGGACCACCAAATCGCCGATCTCAGGAACTAGGGCATTTTGCTACGCTAGAACCGTTTCCTACAATAGAGTTTGCCACAAATACGAAAATAACACGCTGTTTAGCGCACTGCGCTACATCCTTCTGTTGTATTTTTGCATCTCCGTAATCAGAATAAGCCCCGCCTTCTTCGTTGATGGGCCTGAATGGGGCGTCAACGACGTGACCCGTTACTGCGTGTAGGTGTTTGGCGAGACTGTTTGCTTTTCGTAAATAATGAAAGGCCCGGCTGATGCTTCGCATCGAAGTAAAAAAATTCGGCCTTTTTACCCGCTTTCGGAAGTGAACGAGTGCGTCATTCATTGAATTACATTAAAGTTTTTCTTCAAATTAAATAATTCCGAAAATTCCTAACCGCGCTACTCGATTGTTTTAGCCAATGAACGTAGCTGTATGTGTGACGTCTTGCCCGCGTGCTTTATGTTTGGCTTAGCGGGCCTCGAAATGGATATCGGAGGCAGGCACTTCGCAACACGCGTGTTTGTTTACATATAGCTCTAGTACTATAGCCCGCGTACTAGAGCTAGTTTACATAATAGCTTTGTGACATCAGGATGGGCGGTGTCGGGAGTTCTGCGTTCGTAATTTCTCAGAATTTCTCAAGGTGCATGGAACATCGTACCAATTTAGTTGTGTCAGTTAGTCCCGGATATGTCACAGTAAGTACTAACTGTATATGTTTCCGATACGTTCACCTATTTTATGAAAATTATGAAAAATTGTGTGAATATTTATTTTTATTGAGACGTTTCAAGTGCCTGTGCTTTCAACAGTCTTGTACGTCAATGCACGTGCGTCAAGCGCCATAAACCCAACACAATTTCATCTCTGTTATTGTTTACGCCTAAATGCGTGATTGATCAGGGAGGGGGGTGGGTGTATGTAAGAGGGAGACATTTTCTTTGGGGCTCCGAAAAACAAAACTCTACTTGACAATTTCATCGGCCATTTCAATTGGAAGCTCTGCTTAATGGACCCCCAACAAGCTTTTTGACTGACTAGTCAAGAAATTCAAAGGTCTGTATATTGCTCTTATTTAGCCGCTGATAGTTCTTATTTAGAACAAAGTCTTCATTGTTATCTTCTAAAACTACAGACCATCCGCTGACCGCGGTGGAGACGTGCGCCGGGCCTCGAATTTGGCGCACGTCTCCACTGCGGACAGCGCTTCATACTTGAACATCCCCGCGGTTGCGTGCGCATATCCCGCGGAACTGCGCGTCTCATTCGCGCGCAGCGCTCAGGATCAACAGCAAAGCTGTGCCACGCAATCTTGTATCATGTCTCTCTGGATCAAGCCAGGTTCATGCCAGGATGGCCTAGATGATGCCAGGGTCGATGCCAGGATAGACCACAAGGCACTACGTAGGTTCCTGCGCATGCTAAATTATTGTTTTAGTCAATCTATCAACAGTGTGGAATGCATAACGTCAACTCGAACACTACCACGTGGAATGATGCTAGCTCGATCAAGAAGCATGAGGATGCATTTACACATGCCAAGTAAATTATTGCCACTGAACCGGACCTCGCTTAATACGACGTGAACAGGGATGATGAATAAGGAACCATACAGTGCGATGCCTCTGATATGAGAAAGGTCTGGGATCGAGCAGCATTACTTCAGCAGGGTACAC
The DNA here is from genome assembly GCF_000485595.1 of Priapulus caudatus. Taxonomy (NCBI): domain Eukaryota; kingdom Metazoa; phylum Priapulida; class Priapulimorpha; order Priapulimorphida; family Priapulidae; genus Priapulus; species Priapulus caudatus. The sequence goes on along the minus strand of NW_014577190.1, from coordinate 224,220 downwards.
CAGTGTGGTTTGCATCACGTGTGTTAACTAGCACAGAGGAATAAAAAACCTCTGTATGTTATCTCTAAGAAGCCTATACATAGAGCTCCCAAGAGACGTTAACGCATGTTGCTACGCCTCAAAAGTATGATGTCAATATACAGCACAATAGTGACACAGAGATGTACATAGCGGATATGCTATCACGTGCCTACTTATCCTACGAGAATAAAACAACGGTGGCATACATTGCTTACGGGTACATTACTACCAATGGCCTAGATATTGCTAGTTCCTGACTCGGAGACGTTGATATAACAGCCCAATCAGATTTCAAGACTTGTATGACAAATACGAGCATATCTGCTATAACAATATTTGTCATAGGAAGAATCTTCCTATGACAAATAGTGTTATAAGAGTGCGTCTATGCGTATGTCGTATTTGTCATAAATGCTAGCAGAACAGGTTGCGAACACACAGGTGGCTTTATACGCTGGGTTAATGAAAACCAAACACTGTCAGACAGGGCAGTACAACGAGCAGTCAGAATAGATTGCAAGGCTGGAGTCTGGCGACACCGCTCGAATGAAACGCACAGGAGAACAACAATAGTCACAATGTCGGGTTCAGAAACTCGTTGCTCCGCGCTCGTACCTGAGCAAAAGCGACGGCACCCTACAGAAATAGGCCAACCACCGTAACCGAACCCAACGGCGCCAGATCACGGAAACTTGATGGCCTGAACCGACTAACGTGGATAAAGATGAAGAGCACACATATAGATGTAGGGACCCAGAAAATACAAGATCTGGTATTTCTCCGTGTGCCGTCGAGCAATCTCACCCACGCCATCCACTGGCACGCCAACACCATCAATCGGAAATGTGTCAAAGGTGACCACGCGTGTGACAGCGCGATCTGGTCGCACAAGGTCAGGCCGGGGAGGATGTGTATACATACGGTTGTTTATACTGTTTAACCGATGCATTGGTGTTGTTGGACACAGTGGCGTAGCCAGGATTTTTTAACAGGGGGGGGGGGCAAAAACAGCGAACTGTGCAAAATAGTGGATGACTTAATATTTTAATGGTTCCTCCGCTTCCCTCTCCACACCCTATGCTCCCCCGCCTCTCCGCTCTGCAATCTTTGTTTTTGGCGCCATGTAACAAGGCGACATTTGTGTTTTTTTAACTTTCGGATCAACAGGGGGGCCATGGCCCCCTTTGGCCCTCCTAACTACGCCACTGGTTGGACACACCCACTTGCAGTCTGCTGTTAGCAGGCGGTTCTCTGGTTTTTTTTCACACGCCATTGAGGCGCAACAATAAATCTCGTGTCTGGTTTCTCTTTTATACGCACTAAAACGCGTACACACACGCGTTACACTGGGCGCCACACCAGATCACGTACGCACACGCGTAATATGGCAGGCGAGGTGGGACACAAATGGTATTTAGTGACTATCATATATTCCATTTAGTGACAGTCATTAAATCAACCAATCAGATACAACTTATTTTTTCTCAGCCAATCATAGGCATGGAACTATTGACACACACACTAAACGATTTAATGATATAGACACTAAATGGCAGGCGAGGTGGGACACAAATGGTATTTAGTGACTATCATATATCCCATTTAGTGACAGTCATTAAATCAACCAATCAGATACAACTTGTTTTTTTCTCAGCCAATCATAGGCATGGAATTATTGACAAACACTAAATGATTTAATGTAAGACGCTAAATGATGTAGTGGCAGTCACTAAATACCATTTGTGTCCCACCTCGCCTGCCATACACGTACACACACACGTACACACACACCCACACACATACACACACACACACACACACACACACACACACATACACCACCTACACATACACCACCTACACATACACCACCCACACACACACACACACACACACAAGCACACACAAATATAATATAATTCGTGCGAGCCTATTACTACGATTACTGAGGTATCACATACAACGTAGAAAAATGAACTCTGATCGCACTGAGAATCGCCTGACAAAATCAGAACTCTCAGATGTTCTCAACATTACATGTTTCATATAGAGGGATTGCAAGGGCAGAAGTGGTGTGACATGTGAGATTTGAAACTCACTTTAGACATTAATTTGCGTTTTCCTCTGAACTGACGTAACGACAAAAGCTTTTGTAAGCCCCCAATGCAATTGTGAGGCGTGACTAAAGAACAATTCCAAACTTCATTTAATGCTCTTATTGCAAATACTTTTAAAAATTGCACTGCAAATAATGTTATAGTAACAGCGGACACTTTATTAAGAATCAAGAATCTGGAAATTTGTTCTTACACTTAAGAACCGTATCTATATCTAAATATAATTATAGTCACAAGACGATGATAAAAATATAATAATATTATTCTAGTTTAATAAACACCACACTGAAGAACGGTATATATTACTAAATATATAGTTGCAAGGCGATGACAAAAATATAATAATATCAGGAGTGAATGATAATAGATTCGGATGTCATTTTTATTGGATTTGACGTAATATATCATAGGTAAATTTGGGCATGGAAATGATGAATTTCTCGTGTTTCAAACGAGTCATACTCCTCTATTATTATTCACTCCTGATAATATTATTCTAGTTTAATAAACATCACAACGTTAGTTATACGCAAATGTAACCAATACACACTGTTTCGTAGAGGTTACCTGATCCATCAGAATCACCTATATGTTACACGCTATACTATCGGGTAATGCGATCGGCGCATACGTGCGCAATGGTTAC
>NW_014577190.1:210536-218926 GCF_000485595.1 Priapulus caudatus | reverse complement strand
AAATAAATAAATAATTAAATAAATAAATAAATAAATAAATAAATAAATAAATAAATAAATAAATAAATAAATAATAAATAAATAAATAAATAACTAAATAAATAATATATATATATATATATATATATATATATATATATATATATATCGACATGTTAGGGGAGCCAAGAAATGTGACGGTCCCGCCGGCTGGTTCTTGAGACACGCACTCTATGCTGGAGACGGAGGACTATAAATACCGTTAGCTGCCCTGTCATGTTTGCTTCCTGCCTAAGCCGCCACGTACAACACAGACACTGAACTTATGCTACCAACATTTAATATATACAGAAGTTCCATCCAGATAGTATAATCTATGTATATCAATAGTCGGATAATCGCTTTCTACCTTATATGTATTTTGACAGCACTAACCCTACTCTCTGCATGGTGTACTGTGTGCTTGATAAGAGATTTGCTGACTGGTGATAAATTGTGATATCTTTTTGGTCCCGCTCCTATAAATAGTATCTAGGGTAAATACAAAAAATGCGGGCATTTGTTTGCTGTATGTTTTAAAAAGTAGGATATGTGTTCGTATAGTTAACACGTTGTGCACTCCTACGTGCCATCTATACTGTTCTGCGTTTGCGTACATAGTATTTTGTTCACCGTGTTAATTGGTTCAATTTTGTGCACACTGTGTATTAACACTATTCACACTTGGCATATTGTACTCGTGATTAGCTAGTATGATGAACTAAGATTTCACTCTAATACATGCCTTTAATCTGTCTTGACATACTTCACAGGTAGCCGTGTGCGTATTAGGTTTACACAGGACATTATAAGATTGAAATCTTGGCGACTTCAATCGGATGCGAGGCAAAAAAAATCTGTAAATTAGCGAGTAGTTATTTGTAGATATACCATAATATTATGTTCTTCACAAAAATAGACCGACAATCACGCGTCTCCTACTTATGAAAAGATTTTAAGTATATATAGCAAGCTATCAACCCAGTGGGATTTGTATACGATCTTCGTACCAACGCTATGTTTGAATTCTGGTTCTTGCATTTCTTGATCCTGACATATATTAAGCTAGAAATTTTAAGTGCAATCAGTAACATTAAGTTATATTAGACGCAAGAACGACACCCATGGTAGCGTGCGTGTACTACCGTGCGTATATAAGGTCACGTTTGCGTCAGAGCGAAAAGGTTAGGCGTCATTAATAGCGTGAAATGAATGTATACTACTAGTACACTGAGCCCTCACATAGCCGCTCACCTATCCTTGAGCTTATCAGCTACGATGCTCCCGTCGAATATTGGCTGCATATATAATTTATTACCACCTATGTGTAAACATCAATGCTTGATATCTGTAACATACTTATAGCAGCAGATAAATTTCGACAGGTATATCAATAAATAATAATGCAACGAAACAACTTGTCATCAGTCGTCTTGCGATCGCCTGAAAGATAGAGAGAGAACTCAAAGAAAGAGGGTAAGCAAAACAAGTGAGAGAACAGAGAGCACACTATTAGTGCTACAGACGGATTAAATACTTCGTTCGTTATGTTCGTCACGCGAACCGTAGCTGTGGTTGTAGTCGCCGTGGTGTCCGTTGCGATCGTGGTGACGGGATTGATCGTAGGGCTAACGACACGCAGTTGTGAGGAGCTACAGGAGACGACGACACTTGTGCCGTCAACGCAGCCGCCGACCGCGACGGCTTCGAAACCGTCATCGAGTGCGACGATCGTAACGACGATGGATAAAACAACCCCGGAGCCAACGACACCGGTACCGACCGCGCGACCAGAGCTTCTACTACCCGGCAATATTGTGCCAACCTACTACTCATTGTATTTATGGCCGGATTTAACTGATTTCAAAACTAGTGGCTGGGTTGATATAACCGTCACGTGTACAAACCCGACATCTAGTTTCATTGTGCATTCTACGCGCAGTAAATGCGAGGTCATTCAGTCGAAGACGTCGATTCGGAGCGTCGGGAGCGAAAACGCATTGAAGATTACCGCGCAGAAATATATCGAAGAGAAAGAGTTCTTCGAAATCACGTTAGACAAGGCTCTGAACAAAGATGGGGAATATGTTGTGCATCTCGAGTTCGAAGGCAACGTTGAGGAAGATCTAGCCGGCCTCTACCTCAGTTCATACACTGATGCAGATCAGACCGTAAAGTAAGCCAGCTCTACTTTTGTAACCCCTTCTTTCGCCTCATGATTGTGACAAGGCGCAAAGCTATAGACGGGGTAGAACTCAAATTAATGTTAGCCAAGTTATAGATGGCCGCGGACGCCATACGTAAATGAGCGGGAAGAATGCAACGAATGTTCTCTTATGGTGTTTTAGACCGGCCCTTTTTTCGGCTACGGCCATTTCTACGCGAATAAATCAAATCGAATATATTTTGCGACATCGGCATAGTTATCAACATATAGGCAAATGGGCTCAGTTATAATCGCACATAGTAGTTTCCACATACGCCACTATATGGATACAGCATATGTCTAACAGTTGCTCGGTTAAAGTATTTCTTTCTCATATCTGTGACGCTCCCCGTATCATTTAGACTTATCACCGTGTCTCCCCTCTCTCACCGTACACTTGTACATAAACACGCAGGTACTTGGTGACAACGCAAATGCAACCTACAAATGCTCGTCGAGCATTTCCCTGTTTCGACGAACCGAAGTACAAGGCTGTCTTTAACGTAACGCTGGTACGAGCTCAGCACATGCTGTCCCTCAGCAACATGGATATCGTTTCGGAGTCGGAGCCGTAAGAATTATTTATCCTTAATACATCTTGATGGGCTTTTCATAGCAGCGAGCACAAATACAGAGCTTATTTCTAACGATATCTTTCACGCAGTGTTTATTGCAGACAAAAATGTAATTACTGTTTTAGATTTATGGAACAATCTGACAAGAGCTTTACACGTGTTGTGTATAGCTGCTTACACTTGACATTGTGTTGATTGTTTTGACAATTGACAGTGTGTCAATACTCTTTACACAATGATAACACAGAGTAAAATTTTGAGGTAAAAAATTTTGGATTAATAACAAACCTACACGAAACTGGATGATATTTCGAGTGATGAAGTTTATTATAGTTTAATAAGATATAATCTCTGTGAAATAAAATGGCACATTGAAATAATTGAAAGCCCTACACATGTACAACATTACATAAATAATAAATTAATTTCGCAGATGTACTCTTAGTTATTAATTAAAGTGAATAGTCATATGATTTAAAAAAAAATACAGTGAGTTTGTAATACCACGTGTAGCTAGTTGCTCGCGAAACATTTGATTAATTAACTACTTGTATAATAAGTGAGAGAGAGAGAGAGAGAAAGAAAGAGAGAGAGAGAAAGAGAGAGAGAGACAGAGAGAGAGAGAGAGAGAGAGAGAGAGAGAGAGAGAGAGAGAGAGAGAGAGAGAGAGAGAGAGAGAGAGAGAGAGAGAGAGAGAGAGAGAGTTTAGAACGGGTGTATCGATTAATATTGTTATTTTATAAGACAACTTATTTAAAAAATAAAATACTGTATTTCGTACATAAATATTTTAAAAACTACAGCAGATTAAAAATATAGGTTTCTATAGGTTATATATTATATATATATTTATATATAATATGATATATATATATATATATATATATATACAGGTTACTACAGGATTCTAGAGTTTGTATAGGGTTTATAGGTCTCACTGGGAGGCGCATGGTCTTAATGGGTTGACGTTCTTAATTGTCGCGAAGTCCCATCAAATATGAGTATAATACATAATCACAGCAAAGAGGAAACTTATCACGTAGTGCCCTCAATGCGTTGATTTACGATATCAATACTAAACATCGCTAAGCTTATCCGCTAGTTAATTAAAAACAGTTATTTATAAGACGAAATTAAAAGCAAAAAGTGGAAAAAGGTGATGTCAATTGGGAATTCATATTAGGTGCGTTCACACTGGCGGGAATTAGTGGGATCAAATCTCGGGTTTTTGCATCCCGCTCGAAATACCGAGATTTTTACGATAGTGTGAACGCAAATATCCCAATAAATGCGCTCCAAATAGCTGTGCGTCCAAATCGCACTTCCAACTGCGGCTATTGGAAATAGCGCGATTATTTGGCACCGCGCGTGTTATCCCGCTCGGCGATTAGCGAGATATTTCCGCACTGTGAACAACGACACACATTATCCCAATTACTCCGCTATCTCACGGATTGAGCATCGGCGGTATTTTCTTAGTGTGTGAACGACGCCTTAGTTACGATGTATCAAACGAAAGCTCGTCAGGCGACAGCATGTTGGGGCGTGTATTTTGGCAGGTTGGAGGCGGGTTTTTTAACAGAGAGCAATTTCTAAGACGAAGGGTTTTTGGTTTTCCAGAGGCTTATTGGAAAAGGTGGCGAAAGAGAAAAAGATTTTTTCAAAGCGCAAAACGGTTTTTTTTAAAGTGGGAGAGTTCCCGTCAAAACGGCGGAATTTTGTCGAAGAGCTGTGGTTAACAAACACGTAAACAAGTTGACGGCGCGCGGACCCCCGTCTAAATTGGCGTGACAGGAGAAGAGAAGGCGAGAAGAGGAGAGACGAGGGAGAGAGAGACACACACACACACACACACACACGCGCGCATATAATATATATATAATATATTATATATATATATATATATATACTATTCGTTACATACAAGCGACGCTGTTATCCTAAAAACATGGTGATTCGTGACAGCTAAGTAAGTAAGACTGTGTAAGCTATATTGGAAAATCATCTGACCATGCAGTAACATTTCCGTGTGCTCAGGTTTACACAGGTGGACGCGTTATCAACCGCATGTAAATACGGACATGTGGACTGCGTCAAAATAGCCACCGATAAGTATAGACAGTGGATGACTTCCTTGATAAATGAGTAAGCTAACAACAAACTTAAAATAAAAAGTTTCAGTTGTAGATATGACTTGGAAATATGATGTACCGTGCTACAGATGATCTCTGTCAGATACAGGGACAGCAGGCTGGTGCATTCAATACTTAAAATAGATGAATAAAATACGTTATCGTGAAATGATCAAAGAATCATTCGTAATTAATTCATGTAAGCAAGCATACAAAGCTAAATCCATGTTGGCTAGATACTTACGACTGGTTTTATGCATTTCAGCATTGCTCCAGACGTGCAGGAACTAGTGTATTGCACGGCCATAGCCAATGGCAATGAGGAGGAATGGAACTTCGCATGGGAGCAATTTAACAGCTCCAATGTCGCATCTGAAGAAACCAAGCTGCTGCGCTCAATGGCATGCACGAACGAAATGTGGATCTTGGAAATGTACGTAACTAGCGAAAAGTAGCGGTTTTTGTAATACCACTTAAATTACGATCCACTAAAGGCGTTGCATGGAATGGCGTGCTTGCAGCATAGTGATGTTTTCTTGATGTTTATGACGATAGCGATATATATAGTGATAGTGAGTTTGCAGTATAGTGATAAATGTGCTGTGCAGCATCGTTTTATTAACGACCAATTAAGTATCATCCCGAATTTGTAACATTTTTTGTCATTTTACACTTTTATTTATATTTATATGAACAATATAAATTAAATTACAAATTAACAATAGACGAAGATGGCGCGGGAAAAGAACAACGGGCCATGCCGATTTGCTTTGCGAATCCAATACACCATCCTTTATAGTAAAGAAGTAGGATAATCGAGCCGATGGGTCTAATTACTAAGAGAAGATACAAAGCCGGGCGCAACAGCCGATGTAATGCCGCCATATTTCATCGCTGTTACACAGGTTTCTTAAACGAACGCTACTTATGGATGGTATCAAAAGGACACAAGGCGATAGCGTCATAAGCTACGTGGCTAATAACGTCGTAGGCAACGTGTTAGCGTGGAACTTCCTTCGTGAGAACTGGTCAACGCTTTACGGACGCTACAAGCACAGTTTCTCTGCCATGGACCGCATGGTTAAGAGCTGTACTGACCGTTTTAACACGCAGTGGGAGCAGGATCAGGTAATCCAAAGTTAGAACGGAGTGCGATTACCCGTACGGGTTCCCCTAGTAGTATATATTAGTATTACAGTCTCAGGCCTTACAATAACCTCTTCCTACAGATAGTTTCATAGGTTTTGAAAAAGACGTTATATGGGTTTAACGGGTATTTTCTAAAGTGGCAAATAGAGTATTGTTAAATAATATAGTACATTTTTACTATTAAAGTGTTTTGTTATGAAAATACACTTTCAACATTACAACCAGAAAGGCATTTAACTTGTAGTCAGTGTATGGTGCAGTAACATTCATCTAGTGAACACAATGGTATATACACATATAATCAGAGACCTAATTAACTGATATTCATTAGAAAATGTAGAATAGAAACCATACAGCTTCATAAACCATCACCATATGAAAAGTTATGTCATGCATGAATTCTTCATAAGTTACATTATATATGCTGCATCTCCAACGGGTAACTCAGACGCGCTAGACGTCATGCAAATTGCTAAAAACACTTGTAAACAACCTTATATCATGATCATGATTATGATTATGATTATGATTATGATTTTGATTGTGATTGTGATTATACAATAATGATTATGATTATAATTATTACCATCTTAGCTGTGCCAACGTTATCATGACAGGTGCGAGCATGGGCACGACCTGAGCTAATTCACCAAGCAGAGTATGCTCTCAATACGACAGCTGCCATTATGGAAGCGTTCGAAGACTACTTCAATCTCTCATACCCTTTAAAGAAAACAGGTAAACGATTTTCTAGTATAAATGAGTGAATGAATGAATGAATGAGTGAATGAATGAATGAATGAATGAATGAATGAATGAATAACTAACTAACTAACTATATATAACTAACTAACTAACTAACTAACTAACTAACTAACTAACTAACTAACTAACTAACTAACTAACTAACTAACTAAATAACTAACTAAATAATTAGGGTAGGAGATGTAGGTAACTAGGTTTCCTAAGATACTCAACCATTATTTCCCGGATACCATCAGCCTCTTCCATAATCGACACTATTCGCATATATAACCAGAGCACTTGGAGAGCGCAGACCTCCGCCAATGCAGCTCAATTCTGCCACTGTAAAAAATTTTATTAATTAATTAATTAATTAATTGGATCCGGATCACCACCAAAATCTAATCAATTCTAAGTTAGCCCATTTCTGACCTATCCTGAACATTTTATGACAATCCGTCCATAACTTTTTTAGTTAGGCTGTACACAAACAAACAAACGCACAAACCAACAAACACACGCCGGTGAAACATAACCTCCAGCCAACCCCTTGGCGGAGGTAATAACAATTCGCAGAGACTAAAGTATCTAACAATTATGGCTGCGCCACAACAAAATATGTAGTGGTATTTGATGTAACATAATTATTATGACAACTATTATTACGAGGTTCGGAGGGAAGCTTGAAAATTCGGCAGTTTGAGTTTTCTGTGTTTGAAGTACGTATCTCTCCATTTTACCAGATCTAATATAGTGTTCTCGCATAGTTCAATCATATTCCGTACTTCGTAACTTACTATACTTATATAATTACTTCCGTACTTACTATCATAATTATACCCGTTTTTCTTACTTTGTATATATAGGCTATTCGTGGCGAGACATAGTGTTTGTGTGTGGTGACAGCAGGCTCAGCGGGAGACATATATTTCCACAGGAACGTGGCAGGCATGCCCTGCAAAAATTATAATGCGATATTTATCGCAAAGATATAACACACACACACACACACACACACACACACACACACACACACACACACACACACACACACACACGGACTAACAAACAAATTAACGTTCACGGTAACGGTAAACACTCCGTGATTACATGGATTCGCGGAAAGACTAATAACCGCGTTGATGGAAGCAGGAAGGTGAATTAAACGCGTCGGTGCATGGGATGCGCTCGGCTCTCTAATACCAATAATAGCACCGATTCACATCGCGGGCTCTCGTGGGCTCTCGCGTGCGCACACACCAGGGGGCGAGTTACACGACGAGGTCGCTAATTAAACCTAACTAAAAGTGCCGACACTGAGTCGGCTGGTGTCGGATGCGATCTACGGGCTAGCGAGCGCTGCAGACGATCGCTAAGCTTACGGCACAACATCATACAACCCCCCCCCCCGACCGAAGGCCGTGTACATTGTGTCATGCTCCGCTCATGTGACCTGTTATAACTCACTTCCGTCGTGAAAATTAAAAAAAAAAACACTCACTGTAAATTCATACCGGTGAACTGTGGAACCCCTTCCCCTCCCCTCCTGCATGAGTTACGCATTGG
>NW_014577190.1:159236-210526 GCF_000485595.1 Priapulus caudatus | reverse complement strand
ACACACACACACACACACACACACACACACACACACACACACACACACACACACGTACACACACATACATACACACCACACACGCACACACACACATACATACACACCACACACGCACGCACGCACGCACGCACACACACACAAACACGCACGCACGCACGCACGCACACACACACACTCACAGAATTGGGAAGCCATATTCTCCAAAGCATATGTCTTTGTATAACGATGTTTCTGGTGTTGATATATAAATACAGAGCTCATCGCTATACCCGATTTCTCTGCCGGAGCGATGGAAAACTGGGGACTTGTGACATATCGCGAAGAACGGATGCTGTATGAAGAAGGCGTCTCAACCAGTGCCGATAAGAAATCCATAGCGCGAGTTATTGGACATGAACTCACACATATGGTATATACTAACTGTAACACTCGTTAATTTAACATAATAATTATATCACATAATTCGAATCATATCGTAAACGGTAATGTTTCGACCGTAGCACTATGTTTCGCAGTAACTGTGTAGACAAATCCAAAATGCGTGCATATAGTCTCCATATATACATACTGCAATAATTGTTTTTGTTCTATTTGAGCGCGCAAAAAAAGAACATAAAAACGTTTCTTTTCTTGGAATTTGCCTGTAAAATATCAGTATGAGCGAACACACCCGAAATCATTTCAATCACGCTGCACATGATGTAATTACACGTTTATTTGTTGCTAGAAAACGATGATAATTAAGCTCAATAATGCAATTAATGGGCGTTGAAGTTCGTTAGCATAAACTCAACTAGCATTCAAAATAAATAGTGAACTATATAAGAGTCGTTAATATAACGTAAAATTGGATTCTTCACAAAAATGTAATTGGATTTGATATATTCTTTTGATAAGACGATGCGGACTGTCTCATAATAGCATCTCTAGGCGCGTGCCGCAAGCGCGTACAAGCGCGTGTGCATGTGGGCTCGTGCGTTCATCTGTGCGCGCGTACCTTTGCCTACATGTACGCACACATACAAAAATAGTTAGTAATTTAAATTAAGGATTTCTCTCCTCGCAGTGGTTTGGTAACCTTGTGACATGTGAATGGTGGGACCATCTCTGGTTGAACGAAGGATTTGCATCGTACTTCCAGTATGTAGGTGCAGATTTCGTCGAGCCGGAGTGGATGTTGGTAAGACAATATCACGCAACTGGAAATGTCGGGCGACTATTCGCGTTGAGTAATGGCTCTGCCCTCACAACATATATTACCTAACAACCGCATGTACGCGCATTAGGTGCCTACTACGCGCAATACTTTAATTGAGGCATGGGCCTAGTAAACAAGTGCTGGGCTACCAAACAAGAATCGCAACGGTTTGATGTGACTATATAAATTCAAGATGCAAATTTATCGGTTAATTTGGTTACATAGCGTGTGGGTGGACCCGCGTTCCGGCGCATGATTTCCGCATTTATTTACAACAGCTCGACCAGTTCGTCGTAGACAATAACCCACTAGCCTTTGCTTCCGATGCGCTGGCGACATCACATCCGGTCGTTGCCGACGTTCTCACAAACTCGGAGATTCAGGGTATATTTGATCGGATATCGTACCAGAAAGGTGGAGCGCTCAGCCAGATGATGCAAGCAATGCTGCACGAGGACGTGTGGCTAGCTGGACTAATGGTGCTAAACACTTTAAAAAATTAACATTGTAGCGAAATAAAGCATCCAGTAAAAAGGAAGATATAATATATCTAGAATTATATATCTGTATATTTTATGTATTACATAGAGCGTCCAGCAACCTAAATGCTATAACCAAAAAATAACTACGTACGTTCTCACGCCTATCCTCCTTATAACTTTCAATGTATAAATACAGCTGCAGTAATTAATAATCGATGTCGTGGTTATTATAGGAGCACCTGAAACGACTCCCCTACAAGACAGCGAACACGGATCAGCTATGGGAATCTATCCAAAGTGTAGGCAACCCACTAGCTATATGCGCATTTAGTTCAAGAAATTGTCGTGTGCGCGTCTAGGAAATTCGCTTTACGTACGAGGCGCCGTTCAGGCCTTGGCATATAAATATGATTTTGACTCGTAATATGACGTGTATAGGATTGGGATCGATACCGCTGCTGCGGGTATTAGAAATGACGGAAAGCTGTGTAAAACAATATAATATGTATGATTTCTTTTCTCTTATTCATTATCGCTTAGGCGGTAGATGCCAAAGGTGTTAGTAGCAGACTAGATGGCATGACCGTGAAGGAAGTTATGGACACCTGGACACTGCAAAGTGGCTACCCTCTACTGAACGTGTCAATTGACTACGCGAGCGGTGACGTCACCGTTTCACAGAGCCACTTCCTCCTGGACCCGACCGGCATTCAGCCACCAGACAGCGATTACGGGTATCGCTGATTTCCTTCCTGGTGATTTCCTTCCTCCTGATTTCCTGGTTTCCTGATTTCTGATTTTGATTCTGATTTTCCTGATTCCTGATTCCTGATTTCCTGATTTCCTTCCTCCCGGTGACGCTGATGCTGGAGAGAGCAGCAGTGACTTTACATATGTCCTCTCTCGGTTGCTTTGTACCCTACCAAGTCAACATTGTTGTAGCAATCATATGTCACATAGACTTGTAAGGAAGGTTTTTAACTGTTGCACTCACACACGTTACACGATGGTACTAGTCGTACACAATGATCGTAGATAATGATGATCAAAGGCGTCGTGTATAATATAGACGGCTTTATTATAACTATATAAAGATGTGCTACGATATAACTAAACACAGAAGTACGTAGTAGGCATGTACTCTTCTTGTGTGCCTCATAATTCTTCCTTCTCTCATTCCATTCCTCTCTCTCTCATCTCCTTCTCTATTGTCTTCTATTGTCGTCCGTATTGATACCCCGGGCGTGTCTTTTCCGTGGCCACGTGTCCTGGTGACGTCCACGTGGCACGGTGACACAGCCCTGGATATCCATTCCCGTATTTCCTCATATATTTTAGTCGGATGTTATGCGGGTGGCTATTAATCAGGTGTCCCTGTCACCTTTCCGAATACGCACGCATGTCGCCCATTATATTCCACTGGCATTAATATTACGTCGCTACAGACTCACTGCACATGCTATGGCGCAAAGTACTAAACGTGAGCGCCGGTGAGACTACACATATTGCTGTTCGTCTAACAGGTACAAGTGGGAAGTTCCGTTCTTTTACACGACAGCAAGCGAAGGTACCTTTGAGACTCCGAATGTTGAGTGGCTTCACCCAGACCGTGGTGAGTTCCGTAACAAATATCCCAACAAAAAATCCCCTATCGTTGAACTCTCGCATTTAGTAATTATTTCTGAATTTCTTTCTTTCTTATTCATTCATTCATTCAGTCAGTCAGTCGTTCGTTTGTTCATTAATTAATTAATTAATTAATTAAGTCAGTCGTTTGTTCATTCATTCATATCATTCATTCATTCATCCATTCATTCATTCATCCATTCATCCATTCATCCTGTCATTCATTTATTTATTTATTCATTCATTCATTCATTCATTCATTCATTCATTCACTCATACATACATACATACATACATACATACATACATACATACATACATACATACATACATACATACATACATATCATTTACATACATACATAAATACATACATACATATCATAGCATACATACATACATACATACATACATACATAGCATACATACATACATACATACATACAATACATACATACATACATACATACATACATACTACATACATGATACAACTACATACATACATACATACATACATACATACATAACATACATACAACTACATTACATACAAATAGCATACACACATCACTACACACATACACTACAACACAACAACCACCAAGCACACATACATACATACATACATACAAATACATACATGAACTACATACATACATACATACCATACATACATACATACATCTCATACATACATACATACATACATCTACATCATGAGCATCATACATAGCATCTACATACATACAATACATACAGTACATCATACATACAGTACATAAGCATAATACATAACATACAATAATACATACATACATCATGACATGACATACATGAATCATGCATGGACATAATCATACATACATACATACATACAATACATACATACATACATTACATACATACATACATACATACATATCATACATACATACTAACAGCACCACAACACACACACACACACACACACACACACACACACACACACACACACACACACACACACATACATACATAACGTACTTACTTACTTAATTAATTAATTCACCTTTTTATTCTTTCATTCATTCATTCGCTCTCTAATACAGCCATCTATCGAGCTTGATCTGGTTCTTCTTTTTCATGCACATTTGCTATATTTCCATTTCATTCCTATTTATTCTTCGGCTTCGTATTATATCTCCTCTAGACATTTCGTACTCTTAGAATTCACGCAATATCTGTCAGTACTTTCCATTCACATCACGTTTAGGGGAAAGCTTAGATAAAATATATAGTGAGGGGATGCGTTGCTTTGTTCGTAAGCGTTTCGCGCAGTAATTGTATTACTAAGAAGATTTTCCTTGTCGTGCAGACGTCGAGATGACCATCTCAGAAAATAACTGGCTTATTGGAAACGCTGGCGTGAAAGGTTTTTACAGAGTCATGTACGACGACAAGAACTGGGAAAATATCATTAACCAGCTTAAGGATAGTCACACGGTATAATACACGTTTTAGCCGGAAACGCTTTTGGAAACGAAAGCCATAGTTTGTCTGAAAATTTTCGGAAATGAAAATAAATATGTTACGGGTAACATTAGCAGAATTTTTAGCGAT
This sequence comes from Priapulus caudatus, assembly GCF_000485595.1. NCBI lineage: Eukaryota > Metazoa > Priapulida > Priapulimorpha > Priapulimorphida > Priapulidae > Priapulus > Priapulus caudatus. The sequence continues at coordinate 205,615 of NW_014577190.1, read as the reverse complement.
ATTTAGTAATTATGCGTTTACGCGGAGTTTATAAAGCAGAAATGTTGTTTTAGGTGTGAACATCTTTAATCTAACTGCGACATTTCTATACAATCCTAATAATATAATGGTTTACAATGGTAGCCGGGATGCAGCAAAGGGTTAATTGTGATATACGATGATAACATTTATCCGTTGTCCATTAATTTTTTCGTGGAATAGCCTGTTTGACATTGTCCCGGCAGCGATGTTGGCGTATATAATATCTGCTTTTTTTAAATCGTCTAGAAAATTAACACTAGGAACAGAGCTCAGTTATTTGAGGACGCTTTCACGTTGGCCAAGTAAGTACTATTCGTGTCAAAAACGCTTTTGTTTCTTCTTTACCAGCACAATTGCTTATAAGACATACTTTTCCGTTTCTGCTGTTTACTTTATATTAGGCCTACATCTTTTCTATGTAACATCATGTGAGATATCACTTACAACAGATGTAGACTACGAGCAATATTTTTTATGATTTATTTCCGCACCGTGTTAACATGATGGAAAAAATATAGCGCACCATACCGTCAACCACGAATAATTAATAAATTAGAAGCAATCTACGCATACACACAATAATAATTTTACACGTCCACAGATGACTTTTACAGTGAGATCGAATGACAAATATAAGCATATGACATGCCATTTTCATTCTCCTAACTGTTCACCTAGAGCTCTACTGATGAATCAGACACATGCGCTAGAACTGACTGAATATCTGAATGATGAAAGCGACTATCTACCATGGCACACGGCTCTAACGCAGCTCAGTTATCTAGACCTCATGTTGAGTAGATCATCCTCTTACGGTCTTTTCAAGGTACTACATCTTGCATTTAGTCAACTATGAATACCATTACAAGATATAATGAATGCCACAGCTTTCTATCCATTAAACGTCAATTGTGTGTCTGAGCAACAGTTGCCGGTCATCGTTGGTCGTATACTGACCAACAAATTCGACGGTGCCCGTTCTTCGGAATACGGGGGTATATTTACAGAACTACTAACGCCAGGAACTCTCGAGTTAACTGTAGACATATACAAATACATGTGTTTGTATATATTTATGAATTAACTAACTATCTGGCTATCGTATGGATGTTTTTCTTAGATCGCTTGACAAGGTAGCCAGAAATTTTATTCGTTTCCTTGTAATTTATCGGGCTTGATCAACGCAATCAATCTAATTCACACAATCAACACGTTATGCTTAGCAACTTTTATTCAGGCAGCTAACGAATGACGAAAATATTTGTATACAACAATTTTTATGTTTACCTTTTTATCAAGTGATGCCTATGTTAGCCAACTGCTCGCTTTGATAAATGAAGCATGCTCTATTTGCTAATGAATAACTATCAAAATTTACCTCTTCATCTTCATCATCATTCTATATTCTTCATCACTTCTTTATTCCTCCTTAAATTTGCATTTTCAAAGTACTGTCCAAGAATCCGGAAAATTCGAAAATCCGAAAATCCGAACCGACCCAATCCCCGAGCAGTCCGGATTTTCGAATTGGGATAACGTATGCTATCGCAATTCTAATGACATTTCGCGTCTCTATCTCTCGTTATGGAGTACACAATAATCTCAAAGGATGCGTGAGATATTGGTATAAGTGCGATACATATATATAAACTGCACAATATATTGCATGGGAATGCATGCAATTTTGCGGTTATGGTCGGAATGCTGTCACTATCAGGCTTGAGAAGGATTAATAATGGCGTATTCGCTAAACCATACCACGTTATATAGGATGGACTCTGTGAGTAATCAGTAAAGGTACAGTTACATTGCTACCGGGTACTCGCAGTCTTATATTGGTAGGGCCAACAAACCTGCCATATACATGCCGCTATTTATTGCCACGTTGTTATTTGTTGGCGAAGCAAGTTTTCCGGGTAAATTATCAAGTTGTACGTTATCGTTATAGGCTTACATGGTGCTACAGATAGACAAACTATATAATGAGATTGGCTGGCAAATCTATAGCGACGAAGAGCAAATGAAAACGTGAGTATAATAATACATAAATTAATCATTTACTTTACTTACAGTTATCCTGCTACTATACTAATAATGCTAAGGAAATATAACGATTAGTTTCAATAATAATTTCTTGAAGAAAAAATTTATTGGCATAATTGACTAAGATATTTAAAATTGTTCATTGAAAATCAATGCTGTAATGGAGACTGGTCACGTATTGGTGCGCGCGCACACACACACGCGCAGCTCACACACGCGCACTCACGACAACGCGCACACGCCCCCGACGGCACACGCACGACGCACACGCACACGCACAAACAAGGGATCACACACGCGGACAGACACCACAGCCAGCGCACGGCACCCGCAGACACAGCACACACACATGGCACGCCACGCGACGCACGTACGCACGCACACACAGCACAACACACACCACACACACATATATACACACACAGCACACCATACACAGCACACACACACACACACACACACACACACACACACTGATGTGTAAAGGACTACGCAGCGTACTTCTGAGTACATCACGCACAAAGACTTGGCGGGAGCATTTAGTGACTAATCTATGCGGCCAGAATAACTGAATGCAATAAATATAAAAGAAAAAGCACAATGCTTTACTGCATGCTTGAGTCTGTCTTTCGGGGTTCGGAAAGAGGGCGGGGCGACGATGCTGATGATATGTGCGCCTATTTGCGATCTTCCTTTTATATGCGGACGTGCTTCCGGATTTTCCGCATCTCTGGGCCATTAACTGCAATTCCGACAACGCTTGGCCATTCGATACGTTTATACGTTGCTAAAATCCATATTGATGTAGTATACATTTTCCTCTATTTCTATTTGATCTCGAGCCGCTTTGCTGTTGAAACACGCAAATTGTTTGGTTTTGAATCTAGGTCACATAGGGCTCAACAATTTTCCGGGGCATGCAATTCTGTGAATGGACCGCTACATGTCATTTACATTGTATAGAGTAATCATTTGCCTAGACATTTTGCGGCCGTACACATATTACATCATAAGATCCGTTTCGTCGCGTCGCGTTCGTCGTCCGTTCGCGTCCGTTCGTTCCGTCGTTCGCCGTCCGTCCGTTCGTCCGTCCGTCCGTGCCGTCCGCTCCGCTCCATCCATGACACCAGCCATCCATCCATCCATGCCATCCATCGCATTCATTCATATGCTATCCATCTATAAACAGACTTGCACACACAGCCAGCGGCGCGCGCGCGTACACAACACACATAGCATACACAACACACACACACACAACACACACACACACACAACAACACAGACATGCCACACGACACACCACACACACACGCCGCGCATATAATATATATATAGATATATTATATATATATATATATATATATACTATTGTTCATACAAGCGACGGCTGTATCCTAAAAACATGGTGATGTCGTGAACAAGCTTAAGTAAGTAAGACTGTGTTAAGCGCTATATTGGAAAATGCATCTGATCATGCAGTAACATTTGCCGGTGTCTCAGGTTTAGCACAGGTGGAGCTGTTTACCGCGGAATGTAAATACGGACATGTGGACTGCGTCCAAAAGCGGCCACCGATAAGTATAGACAGTGGATTGACTTCTTGGATAAATGAGTAAGCTAACACAAACTTAAATAAAAAGTTTCAAGTTGTAGATATGACTTTGGAAAATAATGATGTACCCCGTGCTACCATGATGATCTCTGTCAAGATACAGGGACAGCAGGCTGGTGCATTCAATACTTAGAAAATTAAGAATGAAAAATAAAATACGTTACTCGGTGAAAATGATGCAAAGAATCATTCGTATTAATTCATGTAGGCAGAGCATACAAGCTAAATCCATGTTTGGCTAGATACTTAGCGCGACTGGTTTATGAATTTGCAGCATTGCTGCCGCAGACGTGCAGGAACTAGTGTATTGCAGCGGCATAGCCGAATGGAATGAGGATGGAATGGAGCTTCGCAATGGGAGCAAATTTTAAACAGCTCCAATGTCGGCATCTGAAGAAAACCAAGCTGCTCCTCAATGCAGTGCCACGAACGAATGTGGTCTTTGAAACGTACGTAACACTTAGCGAAAAGTAGGCGGTTTTTTGTAATACGCCTAAATTAACGATCCACTAAAGGACCGGCTGCATGGAATGGCGTGCTTGCAGCATAGTGATGTTTTTTGCATGTTTTATGAAGCGATAGCGATATATATACGTGATAGTGATTGCAGTAAACGTGATAAATGTGGCTGTGGCAGCATCGCGTTTTATTAAGCGACAATTAGTATGATCCCCGACATTGTAAGCATTTTTTGTCATTTTACACCTTTTATTTATATTTAATGAACAATATAAATTAAATTAAGCAAATTAACAATAGACGAAGCATGCGGGCGGGCAACAGGTAACCAACGGCGCATGGCGATTTGCTTGCGCAATGCCAATACACCATCCTTTATAGTAAAGAAGGTAGGATAATCGACGCGATGTGGGTCTAATTACTAAGAGAAGATACAAAGCCGGCGAACAGGCCGATGTAATGGCCGCGATATTTCATCTCGCTGTCACACAGGTTTCTTAAAACGAGCGTCTAGGCTTATGATGGTATCGAAAAGGACACAGCTGATAGCGTCATAAGCTACGTGCTAATAAGCGTCGTAGGCAACGTGTTAGGCGTGGGACTTCCTTCGTGAGACTGGTCAATACGCTTTACGGACGGCTACAAGCACAGTTTCTCTGCCATGGAAAGCGCAATGGTTAAGAGGCTGTACTGACCGTTTTTTAACAGCGCAGTGGAGAGGGCAGGATCGAGGTAATCCAAAATGTAGAAGCGGAGTTGCGATTACCCGTTACTGGTTCCCCTAAGTAGTATATTATTAGTATATACAGTCTGCAGGCCTTACAATAACCTCTTCTAGAGATAGTTTCATAGGTTTTTTTATAAAAGACGTTATTATGGGTTTAAACGGGTATTTTTCTAAAGTGGGCAAATAAGTATATTGTTAAATAAATAGTACATTTTTATATTAAAGTGTTTTGTTATGAAAATACACCTTTCAACATTTAGCAACGGCAGAAGGCATTTAACTTGTAGTCAGTGTATGGTGGCAGTAACATTCATCTAGTGAACCACAATGGTAATACACATATAATCAGAGACCTAATTAACCTGATATTTCATGTAGAAAATTAGAATAGAAACCATAGCAGCTCATAAACCATCACCCATATGAAAAGGTTATGTCATGCATGAATTCTTCATAAGTTTCATTATATATGCTGGGGGCATCTCCCAACGGGGTATACTCGCTAGAACGTCATGCAAATTGCTAAAAACACTTGTAAACAACCTTAAAACGGTGTATCGATAATATTGTTATTTTATAAGACAACTTATTTAAAAAATAAAATACTGTATTTCGTACATGAAATATTTTAAAACTAGCAAGCAGATTAAAAATATAGTGTTCTTATAGGTATATATTATATATAGTATTTATATATAATATGATATATATATATATATATATATTATATCAGGTTACTGACAGATTCTAGAGTTTTGTATGGGTTTATAGTCCAGCTGGGAGGCCGCATGGTCTTAATGGGTTGACGTTCTTAATTGTCGCGAAGTCGCCATCAAATATTGAGTATGAATAGATAATCACAGCAAAGAGGAAAGTTTACTTATCACGTAGTGCCCTCAATGCGTTGATTTACGTAATGCAATACTCAACATGCGCTAAGCTTATAGCCGCTAGTTTAATTAAAAAACAGTTATTTATAAGAAACGATAATTAAAAGCAAAAAAGTGGAAAAAGGGTGATTGTCAATTGCGGAATTCATATTAGGTGCGTTCACACTGCGAGGCGGGAATGTAGTGGGATGCAAATCTCGGGTTTTTGCATCCCGCTCGAAATACCGAGATTTTTACCGAAGTGTGAACGCCAAATATCTCCAATAAATCGCGCTCCAAATAGCGGCGTCCAATCGCACTTCCAACTGCGGGCTATTTGGAAATAGCGCGATTATTTGGCACCGACGGCGTGTTATCCCGGCTCGGCGATTAGCGAGATATTTCCGCACTGTGTGAACAACGACACAATTATCTCCTAATTATCTCGCTATTACGGATTTGAGCATCGGCGGTTTTTCTTAGTGTGTGAACGACGCCTAGTTACGATGTATCAAACGAAAGCTCGTCAGGCGACAGCATGTTGGGGCGTGTATTTTGGCAGGTTGGAGGCGGGTTTTTTAACAGAGAGCAATTTCTAAGACGAAGGGTTTTTGGTTTTCCAGAGGCTTATTGGAAAAGGTGGCGAAAGAGAAAAAGATTTTTTCAAAGCGCAAAACGGTTTTTTTTAAAGTGGGAGAGTTCCCGTCAAAACGGCGGAATTTTGTCGAAGAGCTGTGGTTAACAAACACGTAAACAAGTTGACGGCGCGCGGACCCCCGTCTAAATTGGCGTGACAGGAGAAGAGAAGGCGAGAAGAGGAGAGACGAGGGAGAGAGAGAGAGAGAGAGAGAAAGAGAGAGAGAGAGAGAGATGAGAAGAGAGAGAGAGAGAGAGACGAGAGTAGAGAGCGAGAGAGACGAGAGAAGAGAGAGAGGAGAGAGAGAGAGAGAGAGAGAGAGATAAAGAAGGCCGGCCCGCGGAGAGAGAGTACTCTATCCTTTGTACTCGCTGATATTATAAACGGGGAGAGAGAGAGAGAGAGAGATAGAGCGAGAGAGAGTACTCTATCTTTGTACTCCTGATATTATAAAGCAATTACCATTTATTGCCAATTCCAACTTCAATTTGCAACCATTCACGCATTACAAATATATGACAAATATGCGATTATATTTATTCAATCACAATTTAATTATGCCCGGAAGGTAATGCATGACTGAAATAAAATTTGCCAGGCCAGATCGAAGTACCACAAGGTAATAATCATGTTTATGTCTTGGAGTTTTGATCGCCTCAGACGCATGAAATGTACTAGGTGTTATTCTAACAGTGATTACTATCGCTCAGCATGTCGCAATGCTATGCGGGGTTTTACCGGTCTACCATCACGTGCAAACGAAATAACATGTCGACGACAAGAAAAACGTAGTCAACATCACAAAACAAGTTACATACAGAAACATATAGAATCAGTCTATTTTATTTTTCCAGTTATACGAACGCGACATCACACAAAGCAAATCTAAACATAACGCGCAACAAGTGTACAATATCCATGCTTAGTGCATTGATGTAGGGAAGAACGATATGGAGAATGACCTGTTTATACGTACAACGACGCGTTTATCATACACAAAACACGGCTAGGTCATCAGTATAAGAGCCCGTCAGCCTCACTACGACTAAACCAGCCCACGAAAGTAGCGGACATTACCGCAAGCCTTACATACTACATGGAAACCACCAAGAAAAGAGAAAAATGTCGATTAGTAGTGACAAATTAAGCTACCATATCATAGACGTGACCATACATAGTTGATACACATACACAGTCGCTTTCAACATTTATTAAGAAGTCTGTGAATCATAACAACAACAGCAGACTCGATCATTCAGCAATCGGTATATGTCTGCTTATAGAAGAAATGCGCTACGGCATAAATATAGCTCGTGATATGTGACCCATTGTTACGTTACGCATAATATTATGATGTTACTATGTTATTATAGCGATGCGAAGCAAAACATACCACGTTTTACAAGACTAAGAAACGCGCTGTGAGCGACTTAGTCATATTAGCATGTAATGAAAAAACTATTATATTAAATTGTAACCAAACTACGAACGTGTTTTAGCAATTATCCACAACTAGTATGCCCAGGGTATATGCGCTCATGAAGCGCTCATTAGATGCATAACACATCCACGCAATGACCGTTTACAGCTCATGCAATAATTGGTCGAATTCTGTCAGTCAAGAGAAAAATACATTATGCGAAAAGGTACTGGTTTCCTAAGATTAGACGGTATTGAAGTGTATAGTGTGAACAGGGTAACGATCACTACGCCTATACCAACGTGACGTCTTACCGGGGTTCAAAGCTGGGAAAGAACCCAGTCAACAGAAAAAGCATAGAGACATACATATACACACACGATTCAAAATAAAAGTATTCGCCATACTGATAAATAAGTTCTACTATATTTGATTGTGTTAAATACGAGAATATTGTTAGAATCGTTATTACTGTCTCATACGATAAATTAGGTAGCTAAATCGAAACAAACTACCCAAACTTGTACAAGAAGTGATCTTGGAAACAAAAGAACAACGTATACACCAATGGAATGCTGATATCAATAAAACATCATACAATAATCTAGATGTCAATACTGCATATAATAACTCGAGGGAAAATGTATATAGACTGCCGTTCTGAGATTTCAATAAAGAATATAATGTATATAAAACGCAAGTAAATGGATGTACCTAGTTTAATAAATTATATAACTGCCATGTGAAGATCATACTATAGGCTGGGAATGTAAAGTCTGTACAGGAAACCTGAATGTCTCAATGATGTCAACGCAATGTATAGTAAAAAACTATACACAGTTACAAAAAAATATTAATTCGAAGTATGAATCCTCGTTAAAATGAATAGGAATATAGGTCAACCATCATCTTATATACATGTATTCTTATGGGTACGGTATATAGGTTAAACATATGCGCGCACGTGCAACACACACACAAAACATACATACACACGCACACGCACACACAGAGGCGCGCGCGCATTTGACTGTATATGAACTGGATGAGCAAACTCGATGAGATTCAAAAGTTGCTAGTGACCCAGTGGTGTTAACATATCAGGAAATAAAGCTGAGATTCAACGCCCTTTGTCCGTTACTACATTCACAATGCAAATGTCACTCGTAATTTAAGCCCGGCGCACACGTGAGTAATTTTACTCAAGTAAAATAACGAATGAGTCAAAATACTCACGCGTAATATTTTCAGCGTTCGCCGCACACGTGAGTAAAATTACTCAAGGAATAACTAAGTGGTAATGCAGATCACGTGACTGTGCGCAGTCAATACTGGGCGCACAATGAGCAGCAGGTGCGCACACGTTGAGTAAAATGACGCACGAGTCAAAACTTATCAAACACGTTTGATATGGAGTAAAATGACGCATGAGTCAAAAATTATCAAACACGTTTGATATTTAGTAAAATGACGCATGCGTCAAATTACTCAACGAAAATCCGCCGCACACGTGAGTAAAATAACGCATGCGTCAAATTACTCAACGAAAATCCGCCGCACACGTGAGTAAAATGACTCATGCGTCATTTTACTTGAGTAAAATTACTCACGTGTGCGCCGGGCGTAACCTGTACACAACTTCAGCAGCACTTCTCAACAACAATGAGAATATTACTAGGGCCATACCTCCTCATACTATGAACATTAATTAGTTCCTCACGCGGACCATAATCACAGTACTTTACCTGCAACACGTATGCAGACAGAAAGCATTCCAACACCCAATTAAAAACTGTAACCGTTTGGCGTCTATGCAAGCATTATTAGAAAAATAATACACATTTATAAGTGACAATAATGCCAAACCAACATCCCTGTGTAAATGCGTGTATGTACACTTACTTGTGCCATAAAAGCAGGACAACACGACATTTTCAAATGCTCGTTTATTATACACATAACTAATGTGTGCTTAATGTGCTTACGAAGCATATGTGCTTGAGAAGTATAGACCCTTTCCCTTGGAACTTAAACATGTATTAATGCTTAATGTTGAGTTGTTTCGCAATAACTAAGTGAACATGCCAAAATCCTCTTGTGACTTTTTAGGTCGACTTGCCTGAAATCTCGAAAATCACTGAAATGACCATGTCCAAGTATATGTTCACGGAAACTTGTGTATAAGAAGCATCACAACTCATAACGTATACACGCACACTGGCATTGAATAAGCTGTGGTAATAAACCAATTGACATATTCAATGAATAAACAGCACAATAAACTTGTTTCTCGATCATTTATATAACACATGTCTCTCTCTACGTGACACTGAGCTGGTTAAAAGCAATACAGCCCATACCTATTCAATTATACTGCATGCCTCCCTTACCAACACACTGCAACAGGTTAGATAAATGATTAAAAAAATACATGATCTATAAATTAACGCAACAGCTGGTACAAGCGTGACTAGAGTCAGTACGGAAAGTACGGTTCAGCACAACACAACCATATCCTCGCAATTGTATTCGCAAGCGCTGACATGAAAAGATGCTTTCAATGTGCGATATAAAAGTTGACCCAACACGTTGCATTCTACTTCTTCCCCGTCTGGTGCATGCCAAACCGATGAAGAGACTACCTAACTATACGAATACGACAGTGAAAGGTACTCATAGAAGCAACACACCATCGTCAACTCCAACGTTGATGTACAATCAAACACTGGCACCTCGTTTTCAATACACACTGCCTACAAATAACATTGTCACATCTCAGGATGAGAACGAAGGCTCAGGCAAGAAGACATGGAATGCATGCGTATATAACATAACAAGGACCAGACTCACGACGAAATGCTCCGTCACAACAATTTCTTGGGGTGAAACCACGCTCACGATAGTCACCGCGACCACGACAATACACAAAAAAATGGCACTATTCACAATAGATTCACAACATTTTGACACATCATGGCTGGAAGAGGGCCAGCAAGTGGTGAGCAAGTGAATGCCACCACCCCCACCATTGAAAGTTGCCTTACTTATAGCCATGCAGCTGCACGAACCGATGGGGACAGCAGCTCACATGCGCGATTTATCACGAAGCCATTTTTCGATAAGCTCCTCATTTCTGTCGACCCACTCCACACTGTGACGCACCAACTCCAGCGCCTGCCTCGCAGCTCTCAGTGTGCAATTCCTCGACATAAGGAACCGATTCAGCTGCAGAAATAAATTGTTGCATGGTTTTAGTAATACATACCAAAGCTTTATGCAGATTTGAGCCTTCTAGTGTTACGTAAATAGTAATGGACTCTCAATGTGGTGGAGGCTCTAATAGCAAAAGCAGTTCAGTCCTTTGTTAACAGTCAACAAATCCATGTTTAACCCTCCTCTTGAGGGTCAAAAGGTTATCTGACACTTACTCTTCGCATGTCAGCAGAAAATAGATTTCATGGTCCTTTCAATAAAGTGATAAAAACGGTAGGTCAGCGCTGAAACAAAAAGGTTTTGCACTTGGTCCGTTAGACCATGTCTTCAGAAAATGTCTGATATCTGACCTTTCCCCCACTGCCCTTTGACCTGTGACCTCCAATTTAGCGCGGTAGAGGTTTCCTCGCCCATCACACTATACATCGAATATAAGAGGCGAGGTCAAGCCGTTGAGATTTGTGCCGCAATTCCGTATTCCTCCTATACCTTAAGTTAAGGGGAAATATTCCCCCATTGACACATCTTGACCTTTGACCCTTGACGCCCCCCCCCCAATCGACATCGCCGAGTCCTTTTCGGCGACCCCCCCCCACCCCCACCGCCGACGTCCCGAATAGAGAGAGCAAAGAAGAGAGAGAGAAGAGAGAAAAGAAAGAGAAAAGAGAGAAAGAGGAGAGAGAGAGAGAGAGAGAGGGAGAGAGAGAGAGGAGAGAGAGAGAGAGAGAGAGGAGAGAGAGAGAGAGAGAGAGAGAGAGAGAGAGAGAGAGAGAGGAAGAGAGAGAGAGAGAGAGAGAGAGAAGGAGAGAGAGAGAGAGAGAGAGAGAGAGAGAGAGAGAGAGAGAGAGAGAGAGAGAGAGAGAGAGAGAGAGAGAGAGAGAGAGAGAGAGAGAGAGAGAGAGAGAGAGAGAGAGAGAGAGAGAGAGAGAGAGAGAGAGAGAGAGAGAGAGGAGAGAGAGAGAGAGAGAGAGAGAGAGAGAGAGAGAGAGAGAGAGAGATGTGTGCATGTGCATGTGTGTGTGTTTAATGATAATATAAGATAGCAGCATAGCTTTGTTTCACCAATATATTACCCTTATACACGTTATATATAATATTAATTAATATAAGCAAAGAAATTAGTGAATTGTTGTAACATAGGTTTTTAAAGATTAGGGCGCACTAGCTGAAAATCACTATTTAACATGTGCTGATAAGGGTCATAGTAGCAGGTGAGAAAGAAAATGAACAAGGATTACCAGTCATACAACTGAAAATAATTTCGAAACATCAAGATCGAGATAACTTTATATGTACCTCATTATAATCGAACTCAGTTGTAAAGTGCTGTGTGGTTATCTTCAGCAAGGTGTTATATGAACTTGCTCCATAGCTGAAAAAGCAAACCACAAATATCACACATTGATGATTTCGGTAATTAAGCAGGACTGTAGGGAGGTGAAGTAGTCACATAGGTACGCCTGTAGGCTTGTCCTGTACGTGCACACCGATGAAGGCTAGTCATGTAAACATACATAGAGCTTGTCACGTATCTAAGGAGGTCTACATACAAACACAGAAGCTATAAATTACAGCCAACATTGTCAAACCTATCGATGACAGATTATAAACTGTTATATTGTCGCCATAAATTCAATGCTCAAAATAGCAGTCAGCACGTGTAAATAATGCACGCGATGCACGACTAACAGCAGTAGGAAACATTGCAAGGTGCACTAAATATCTTGTGGCGACTACACCAGCCCGGTGTGTGTAAATATTCAAACGCCCCACTTTAAACTCAACAACATTCCTTCTTACACTGCTCACTAATTAGTGACCTGAGGCGTGTTCAACAGAGCGAACGCTCACTTCTGAACGACACTGCGCAGGCGCGCGCTCGCGAGCGCGCGATCCTGCTCCCGAGACTGTTCGCGCAGCGCACGAGTTGTTTTCAAGATGGCGACAGGCAATCTGGCGAATGCGAATCTAACATTTCTGACTTCAATTTCAATCTATTTCGATTTCATTTCATTTTTTATTCATTCATTCACTTCTAAATTCAATTTGTATCAATTTCGTCTGCTAATTCGTTTAACAGTACTTGTTCGAAGACATTGAAATCTCGCGATTAAAATCTGCTGAGTCAGCCTCCATGGGGGCCGCCATCTTGGATAAAGCGAGCGCTCGTGTGTCGTTCAAGTGGCGCTGCGTTCATGCTGTGAGTGTTCGCTGCGAACGTTCGCTCTGTTGAACACGCCTCAGCATGCACGATGCTCGTTTCTACGTACATATCAATGATGGTGTCCCACGATGACTGCACAAACCTCCACACATGCCAGCGTGCCAGCCGGTTATTCGCCACACCGATCAAAACAAAAAACATGTCCTGTTTTCTGATCTTCTCTGGCTGTAAGCTGTAGTCCAAAATTCTGTACAAATAAACAGATACGGATAGCTGTTAACAGCACACACTAATGAAACTAGTTAGTTGAATAGAGTTAGTGCAAGCATACAGATAAACACCTATAGGTTGTGAAAGTATAGCTGGTAATACCAAAACCCAATCTGTGTATTTAATATAGATCAGGGTTCTTTCTGGTACACTGTGGCATGAAAATTACGGTGTTAGCAGATCTCATCTTGGACGATTTACAAGTGTAGCACCTCAGACTTAAACTAACGAGTAAAGAGTAGCAGATAGTCAGCAGGATCACAGCAGGTGAACTACATTACTCGTAGCTCCAACCAGCGGATTCTGAACATGCTGTTGTCATCACGAGTGCACACGCAATAAAGGTGCATATATAAAAAATTCCATGCTCGATGCGCTGTACGTGGGAGGAATGGGTCGTGTTCACATGTAAAATGGTGGCAGTAGAGTAAATCAGCCATTCCCGTAGCCTATTCACAAAGCTAGATAGCCTTCCATGGTGTATCTATCTAGTTTATTGTGTAGTAACTAGTGATGTTCTAAATAATAATTCATTGAGCAATATCTGTTTACCCTTCAGAGTTGTTTTAATCCAGTTGAAAGTTTTAATAATATTTTTTTTCTAGTTGTAACGCTTGTCTAGCAATGCCTAATAGCACCACAAAATACAATTGAATTGCAAGACACAGACGCAGATCCGTATTAAGGAATAGCATCATTGTCTGCTGGTTCAAATCTTCATTCCCAACTGTTTGAATCACTGAAGACTAATATCAAATTGTTATTATTAATGTTAAATGTGGATTTACGGCAATTTTTTAAGACACCAATTAATCTTCATAAATTAGTGATGATCCATGGATCAGTGATTAGTTTGTGCAACAGATGATTGACCAAGAAATATGGATCGATATACAGGATTAACTCAAGCAGAATACTTAAAGATAAAAAAAGATGGGAATAAAACTTCAGCAACCCACTGAGTAATGTGCCACATGTCAGTAGTGGTGGTGAGTGCTTGCAGCAGTTCTTTCTTCTCAGATGGTGTACGAGTGTCCTGATACTGCTTGTAGGCAAACTCCCATTCCTCATCACCGCCATACTTGATCGCATTACCGTACACGACCGAGCGCAGGTTCGGAGCAATCCTAAAACGCACAAACTACGAGTTACACGTCGCGAACAATCACTGTATCACCACCACCTATGTGAACGAGCATTCAAGTGATGACCTGCCGAGAAACAAAATTATAAATGTGCATTTCCTTTTTTTGCTAAACCTTATTTTCCCTCCCCTGCATCTTATTGCTGACACCCAAGTATTTACAAACATGGTAAATTTAGTTGGTTCTATTCACTGTCTAAGCTTTCTTAATCACTACAATCACACTTGCTTCGTCGAAAATGGTTGCATCTCATGCACTACCTGTCCTAAGTGAAATTGTAGACTCATTATTGTTATCACAAGACATTCTTTAGTTTACTTATACATATGCCACTATGTTCTAACAAAACTCATAAGCACATGTACTCACTTAGTTCCATTCACCATCCAAGCCCTAAACATAGAGAGAACCTTGACCTTGCAGTCAGGGTGGTCCAGCCAACACGCATGTCTCATTACAGTACTTCGCAAGTATCTACCATATTCAAGATAAAAATATTTTCTGCCACAAACGTTTGCAATTTTATGGAGAAAAAAAGATATAGGCTGGCAAAACATACGACCATTACAATAACATATAGTAATATATTTCACAGCAATGCTGAGTCTGAGATGTTCTACTTGTGAGTCACCTATAATTAGTTAGCAATGTCTCTATGACAACGTACCACGTGTTATATCACATAATTTCCATATAACACTAAAGAGCTATCAAAAAATGATAGCAGTGTAAACTGTGACAAAGATGGCCTTACATACACAGCATGTTTAGTATAGAGAAGACACTGTTACATACCAGCCCAACAACATAACATAGATGAACATAAAAGAGTCTGTAGGGTGACGAGACAACATGTATTTATAGTATATGTGAGCGCATATATTGATATTTGTGACTCATGGTTCATAACTGATCTCTGTAACTGTTCTGTAGCCGAACAATGAGCATGATTATTTGAAATAATCATTCTTATTATGTCATAGGGTTAGGGTTAGGGTTTTTGATGTGCAAAAAAGTCCATTTGTGTTGTGTGATTTTTATATGGTGTTTCACATTGAAATGTAGTACTTCATTTATTTGAGTCACATGATGCAATGATAATTGCATACGGCCTACAGTCTAAGGGCGCGTTTGTTTGGTCGGATCCACGGATCTCGATCCAATGGATTCGTTGATCTGACTGTTTGTTTGGTCGGATCACTTAATCTCGATCCACCGAACCCGACCCTGCTAGCGAGGTGGATACGAACGAGATCCAATATGGCGGCTCGCGCCTCAGCCAATCACAGCTTGTTCTTTGTTATGAACCATCCCATGATAGGTCACAGCGAAACGTGAACCGGTGAAAGTGAGTTTGCGTTTGTTTGGTCGGATCAGGATCACATGATCGCGATCCGATGGATTCGTCCCAAACAAATGCATCCTAAACCTTACTTGTCTAAGTGAGATCCAGTATCTTGCCATCCAATGTATGTCACAACCGGACTCAGTAGCTCCAAGACATATTTCTGAAAATTTAAAATATTGTTTTGATATGGCTTTATAATTCCAGCATAAAACTTGTATACGATTTGTTTAAATGATGTAATATATACAGATACACAAGATTAAAGAGAGATTCCCTCCAACTTTCTACGTAAATTTGTGTAACAAACCACTGTAAACACGTCAGTAAATAACTCACCACACTTTAACTGAACGTTAGCTTTGAAAATAAAACTGTAAAAATATGTATCAAGCCTATATTTGCTCATTATAGAAACAACTCGAAAAACGATTTTCGCCGTGGTTCCGTAGCCGCCATATTGTTTACATTTGAAGAACAACCGTTTTCGAGATAGAACGTGCTAAAAACCCAACAAAACGTAATCCGAACCTGACAGCGACCTGACAGGACTCTCGACTCACTCGCTCGTTAACTCGCTCGCTCCGAATACTATAATCTTCCAGAAACAAAAACGTTCCCCTTTCCCTATCAGCTAGCCATGTAGGTCTGTACGTGACCAGAAAAACCATTGGGTCATAACATGCCAGTGTATAATTTTACATAGCATGGTTCATACATACATAACACGGCAAGTGTGCGGAGCGGAACAATCGCCGCATAGCGGCAACGGTAAACGCGTTTGAAACATTCGACTCGAACGTTTCACTTTGTAGTCTAAAAGATTTGAATGAACGTATTCCTGAGCAATTTTTTTTCACCTATCACACATATAATTATAGGCAAGTACAAGCGTGCAATGTTAAAATAATTCATTTTTGCCTGATTTTATGTTTGCCACTTGAAACTTTTGAACTTGAACGAGGGAATCTCTCTTTAAGATAAACAATGTTCAACTGACCTATCTGCTTGGCATGACTAGGACAGTTCCAGCAAATGAGCATTGCAATACGATATTGTGAAAAAAGTACTTGGTAACGAGTCACTAGTTTGGTCTTTTCGTGTGTACCACACACAAACTGGGTTAATTTGATGACATAACAGCAGTCAGTGTTCAAGTGAGCATGGTTTTCTCGCTTTCCAGGCATAAACTGCAATTCACAAATTGAGAATGGTTTCATGGTCACCTTCAGAGGTCGGTATATAGGCTTCTCCTCACACAATACAAGCAGTTTGTAGTAGTGCTGCAGTGCTGTCTGCCAAGGTACATAGTCACGCTCCTCTGACAGATATTCTGACATGTCTAGTGCCACCTTTGGCGCAACATAGAAACCAAACGACAGGGAGAAGGCATCGTCAAGTAGACCTGAGCGATCCGCCGGCGAGAGAACCTGTTAGGGCATGAAGGACGAGGCAGTATGTCAAACAAAGCTTTAGCACATACCCGCAGTTCAGTCGGACCTTGTACAATGAGGTATTTGTATCATGACAGCCATATATACCCGCCATCTTGTTTTCAAATAATAGTGCAATATTTTGTATTACAATTGTGACAATTGAGATTGTGGTGTTTTTTTTTCTCCGTCTCCAGCATCTCGTCAGATCTTTTGTCCCTGCTAAGATTTGTGTGCAGATTTTCCTAACCCGCAAACCGAGCCATACTGTATAGAAGACATGTTACTAGAGAAGGCATATATCCAGCTCTATTTCTCTTTTTTAATCTTTGTATGTAGTTTGGGCTGCTTGGTTTAAGCAGAGACATTATGCAGGCCACAGCAGAAAACATATATTTACACAAGTCACCGTTGTTTCGATCGCCTTTGAACAAATTAAGCTTTTACCTAGCAACTCCTATACTTTTAATTATGATATTGTATGACAATGGCTTTTATGGAATTAATCACCATCGTTATATGAGATCTGATTGTACTAATATGTAGCCACGCTTACATGTTACCTACATCTCGCATGGGCTGAACAAGCTCGGCCAAAAGTGGGCAACCAAAACTTTACGATTGCCAACTGTGCACAAGTACTCACATGATGATTGCTCTTTAAGAGCCTGATCAAGGCATCCCAGTTCTTCTGATCATACTTAACTCGGTAGAACCCAGTCTGGTTGACGTTAGCCTTGATCCACTCAGGATTGCCATCGAGGTTGAAGTTGTCTGCGAAGTTTAATTCTGACTCACGGTCATTGTAGAGTAAGTAATGTTAGTATGTACTCTTTATTGCTGGACAAGGACTAGGGACGGGGAATGGTTAGTTATATGATTATAGGAGGCAAGTGTAACATGACGATAACCAATGGAATTAAGTAGTTAGTTACTATTTCAGTGTTGCTATGTGACATCTACTATGTTAGATAGTTAGCTAGTTATTAGTTAGTTAGTTAGTTAGTTAATTAGTTAGATTGTAAGTTTGTAAGTTAGTTAGTCAGTCATTCTATTTTATTTATTTACATTATATACATTAGCTTTAATTAATACAAATTAGTAGACTATTAAGACAGCAGTTCTTTTCGGATTTAGGGTTAAGATGACCAGTAACAAATAGTTACCAGTGTTCCTGTTCATCCATATCAGCTGAACATCACTTGGATGGGACTCAGTGTAGTAGGTAATTGGAATATTCCACACATACCTAACACACAAATCACTATTAGTTCCACAACATCTGGTGAAGCCAAAACAGGTGGGGGTTATGATTCAGCATACAGTTCATTCTCATAATTTTTAACAATAATCTAGAAGAGCAAGAAAGATGCATCGGCTTTTTCAACCAACATCTGGTCTATAGCGGATTTTCGTTCATGAAGTGTACACTGGCTAAATTTGGAATGGATACTCGCAAACTAAATTATCAGATATTGCTGCAATCGCCCGCACCAGTTGAATAATGTAACAGAACATGGCATTGCACAGGTACACAGTGCAAACAATTCTGAATATTTCACATGAAATAAACAAAGCCAATTTTGCATTTTGACAGCACACTTTGATCTCCACCTCATAGCCAGGTCACAGATTTTGACTACTGAATGCATGGCACCCACACTGTAATAATAGCATAGGCAACCAGCAGTTTACATTACTTTTTGACCTGGCCAAATCTTTGACGTTGCCTCGAAATTTTAACTCCAGCTGGACACTGTGTTATTGTTAGCTATGCAACAGTGTGTTAATGGTTACATAAAGCAAAACTGAAATAAAGCAAGTGTAAATAATAATTACTACCACACATCTACACTTGTACCTCGAACCACAAACGCCCGACAATGCATCACGCTTTTCGAAATGTGAAATGAGCTGGTAAAATGTGTACAAACCCGTAGCTAGACTCATCTTGCGGTCTGGTGAAGTTGGTGACTGTGTCCTGGTTGAGCAGGAAGCGCTGCTGGCGTGCCTTCAGCACGTTGCCCTGTCGTGAGATCGTGACGACGGGGTAGCCCATCTGCTGCGTCCATGAGTTCATAATCGTGACCACGTCGAGATTCTGTTGCTGCTCGCGACTCACCTGTAGCAGCAGACGAGGAAGATGCCGGTGATGCAACATTGCTACGTCCTGCTCAGCTGTAGGCTCTCAGATAGTAAATAGGGGCAAGGCCAGAATACTTAGCCCAGGTCCCTGAAGAGAACAGTGCTGTGCACTGACAGGGTGTCCCTAGTTAAAAATGCCAAAATAAATGAAGCAATGGGATGTACAAACCGGAAACCTCGTGAGCGTGTGTGCAAAACCCGTACTTCATTGATGACATCGGCTTCAATCATTCACAAAGTTATTACCGTTAAGAGACGCAAACAAGCACAGTTAATAACCAGAATTAAAATGATTTTGATTTAAGTTCGATTTAATAACTTGACAATTAAACAATATTTGTAATTGTAACTTTATTGAAAGATTTACTTAAGAGCTTACTCATATTTGCAGAGGTTGCTAAATCACTTCCTGCTCTGATGTACAATTTGCAATTGATCTCAAAATTTCATGCTGGAATTCTTCCGAGATTTGAGGGATTTGATCACTGTCAGTTCGGTTTTTTGGATGTAGAAATAATGGCCCCGAGCACTGAAAATGTTCGGAATTCGTTTTGGGGAGATTTGGTTTTCAGAAGGTAGTTGAGAAAAGCAAAAATGAGGTAAAATGTTGGAACCTGAGGGGCATTCAAAGTTTTGAGAGTTGACTGTATATAATGGCCACTCTGATTCTCATTCAGTACAGTGATTCTCTTCTGTGGTTATTATGTACCTTGCTTTAAATCATACAAACGTATATCTGTTTGGTATTTTTCCCTCCATACCAGTCTTGAACAAATACGTCCAGTAGTTCCTGCTCCTAAACCATCATTTCCCCCCAACAATAACAACATTTATTACTAATGGGGAGGAGGATGCAAATAAATGAAAGTGTCAATGACACTGTAGCTCACCACAAAAAAGGACACAAATGAGTGAGTGAGTGAGAAGAAGTCAGTTTTAATTGAGCAACCATCGACGTACATTACAGAAACGAAGAGTACATATGGGAGAACTCCCATTATATACTCTTGATAATTATATGTGTAATTTTTTATGTGAAAATAAATGTTTGAGATGTGAAAGTCTGAGATGTGGGCGAGTGATGGCGTTACACCTAAATGATCGCCATTTAACTTTTTTATAATATTCAGATTTAGGCACTGCCTAAAAGCGGAGATCCCGATGTGTAACGCGTAAGATTGAGAAGATACGCTTATTCCACGTAGCTGCTATATACCACGTGACAATGGTGTTTCCCTGCCCATAACACAACTTTTGTCAAAGGTTAATTGGTTGCATGGAAGTGTTTACTTCGTATGAGTTTTTCTAGGCGGTAGCACACGGTTGCCATCTGTATATCGCAATAATTTATAAACCAAAATGAATCACAATTTGTGACGGTAGATGGCACTATACGCACTTTGATGTTTCTTAGCGATGGCGTTCGAAATAAATAGGTTATGCTGCGTTCCGACATGTTTTGTAAAACTTTACTCTAATATAGACGTTTTATCGGCTGGGTGGTGAGGAAATACCAATTTTGAATTAAAGATATTGTTAATGAAATCTTGTAAAACGAACCAGACGAGTGTGACACCACAGACTGTTATCTGCGTGTCTATACAAAACCTACCTAATTTGCATAATTTTTTTTTTAAATATCGAAACCCCTGGCCTTTATTCATTCACATACCAAAAATGAGCAAAATCCGTTGAACCTGAACTGACTAATGGCAATTCCCATTGTTGCCAAACAATTGCCGTGGCTCGAAAGTACGTCGACTGGCGTGCTCCAAAATAGGACGTAAACCTCTGCCATAGCAGTAACCACTATACCCAATTTCAAACATGTGGGTGAAACGGTTCCTGAGTTATCGTTGACCGTAGCCAAATATTGACGGAAGGACGGACGGACGGACGGACGGACGTACGACGACCCATGGCAATAGTTCATCTTCACGATGTCAAGGTAAGCTAAAAATGGACTAATAATAATAATAATAATAATAATATTAATAACAATAATAAAAGCATGCCATACTTGCGTTAAGGCATCCCACAGGTCTGACGTCTTTGCATTTCCAAATTCGTGCAGAGTCAGATATCGTGTGAGACCCTTCTTTAAGATGGGGAGAGTCAGAAAACCTTGTAGCATGTTAAGAATGGCAGCTCCCTATAAACAGAAATCATTTACACACAGATCCAATAGAGAATATGACACTACTAAGACTAGTAGTGAATGATGAAATTTATATGGCTCACACATAACTATTAAATACTATGAGTATGAGGTTATGGTGCGTATAATATGACCATTATCACTTACTACAGTACAAGAAAAAGCTCTTTATTATAATATAAAAAATATAGTTAGTTTAATTCATTCTAATTTCCACAATAGGAACATTTAAGAACTAAATAGCCCATATGCTAAATAGTTTAAAACCGATCTTAACAATTAAAGATTAATTTTTATATAAAAAAAATGTAAAACTAAATTTACACAAAAGTATACCAGTCAAGATTCGTGACAGGGTTAGTGTAAAACCTAGCCATTGCATAAAACATTTAGCATGCTTGAATCCATGAGAAAAGGAAAAACATTAAAGATTAAAAAACAACTGGGAAGACACGCTAATAAATGCAAAAGGCACCTTTTGATAGGAAATACTGTCGAACAGCAGATCTATTTCATCAGCATCATTCACTTCAACAGTCAGTGGCCGGGAACTTGCTAATGCATCAGTTACCATGGCAACCTGTGTTTCCGTCAAAACGAACTGATCCATCTGCAAAAAATATTTGTCGGAGAGTACATTCTGGAATATATTCTACTGTACATACTTCTTATATGAGTTTACAGCATTGAGGTGTCAGAGAGACCCAAGGTTCCTATTGATATTTTATGGTGACAAGTAGTTCAGTAAAACTTTGCATTCAACACGTTTTATAGATTACAAATTTACAGAAAAAAAAGCTTATTAATATATTTCCAGTACACCCATGTACTTATTGTAAGTGACTACTGAAATTGCTCTTAAAAAGTCACACATAATAGTACACTGGTCAGTTACATTATAATCCTAAACCCATAGGGCCGTGCATACCATGTTCCATTCGGGTTTCACGTGGTCAGTTCCGAGAAACTCAACGAAAGATGCAAAGCCTTCATTTAACCACAGGTCCGACCACCAGTCCATGGTGACCAGATTCCCAAACCACTGTAACACACATACAGACCCGCACACGTCTTTTTATAGGCATTGTATAAAGTATCACACATGAAAACTTATTAGCACAAATTCTACTTCAAAAATAACAAGAACACAGTGTACATTTATTTAAATAATACTCGTTTTAACACACATACCGATTTCGTGTGACCCATGACTTATCTAACGTGTAATAGATATTCTGTGTCTAATTATCACCAATTGCCATTAAAAAGAACGTCCTACTAGAAGAAATAGTAGCTGCTGGGCTTGCTACATAAAAAAAGACGTTGCGTATTTGACAATTTATTTATGTTTATATTATGTCGTCTATAAGATATTACAATCCTTTTGCTTTTAAATTAATAAATAAGAAACACCCTTGGTCAGTAGCCCTTGGCTGAAGTGGTTTTGCGCAACTTATCAGATCGTGCACTTTGAGTGGCACCACCGTCGTTGTAATCAAACTGTAGTCGCTAGTTTTAAAACATTTTTTAATAACATTTCTAATGGTGATTGAACCATGAAACTTTTTATGTAGCATAATTTTAACCTAAATTAACTGAAAATAACCCTTGAACCTAGAGTAAACGATCCCTTTAAGTGTAGAAACGTTTTACATCATTCACTTTAGAAAGAAGGAAGTTTATTCTGCAGAAAATATCCCATATACCCGATGCTCTGACCTCCTTTATCCTATCAAAATCATGTCCACAAGCACTATTTTTCAAGATATGCTGTTTATGTGATGCACCTGTTTATTAGAGGCCCGATAAAGCAAGGACGACTGTATTGACACAAAATCGGCTAGCACAAGGTTATAGAGATGAGTATAATTGTAAGGTTTACGATAATGTTAGTGACAAAGTTATAGTGACGTCTTATGGTTTAGGATGCAATTAAAAAGCTATTTCCGTTTTTGTTAGACAGAGTTGTCATATATATAGAACAAAAAAACAACGAAAGTTTTCATTGAAATAAAACAGTTATCATAATCACTAATCTAACCATCAATACGTAACAGAACTAATGTTTTTTTCAACTCTTGCTCTGGTGCATGCCCCAGCTGAATACTGTGAGAATACTGTCTGAGTGAGAAGCCACCACACCAACTGAGTCACTGTTTGCATCAACTCTGCTCTCAGACCCATAAGTAGCGCTGAGAGGGTCTATGTCCCTCAGGATACTGCCGGAACGTACCCTGGTACTATCTAATATGCCGGACCGTACCTCGCCTACTCCACTAACGAGTCTAGGGAGTCGCCTACGCCTACTCCCTAACCCTAACCATATCAGATAGTTACCAGGGTACGTTCCGGTATACCAGACCGTACCCAGGGTACGTTCCGACACTACCCTGGGGGACTGAGACCCTATGAGCACAAGTAGCTGCCTTTAACCCACGCCAATCCACTAACTTCCTATCCTCACTGATATTCTTACTCATCACATCAGAAAAGAAGGCATATCCAGACCGACTGCTCTAAAGGCACCACGTGCTACCTGCTGTAGAGCAAAATCAATGCAGATCTGCTCACAATGATGCCGCAGAGCACGAGCCCTTTCATAAAAGTCGGCCAGTCCTATATTCAAGCAGACGACACCATCACAAAGAGGACAAGCGACGCCTTACCCCACCAGGTGGCCCCTTACAAAGTATCCCATGCTCAACCAATGAAGGTAACCTTCCCAGGAAGGAAAGATGCCAGCTCAACAGAGAAAGCACTGGCATCAGAAGGTTCTCCGCTCTCCTAGGTGATTGTTGATTCCCACAATTGTATGTAAGTATGCTACTAAGTATGACAGCCCCAGAACACAGACAACCTTGCAGAGGACTGCCAAATTCAACATCTGGAGGGAGGATGGGTAGCACTGAACACTCTACCCATGCAGGCTAGAAACTAGCTGTCACCAGCACCTTCACGTACTGGCACGTGCAACTCAGAAAAAAAGACACATGAAAGAGCAAATGTGCATACTTGGTGTGCCAGTTCGTGTGCTACAACAATAGCAACCCTCTCCTGGGCAGCAGACGATGATTCGTTCTCATTGTACAGAATGGCTGTTTCCCGATAGGTCACCATCCCCCAATTTTCCATAGCTCCAGCCTTGAAGTCCGGGATGGCTATCAAATCTGTAGAGAACGTCTCGTTTAGAATTTTTTTAGAATTTAGGTATTAAAGAATAAAAATAGCAAACAAGTGCCACAAAGTTTCCCTGCAATTTTACTCATAAAATACACATACATACTATTCCTAATACTATAGAAAAGATTTTTAATTTCAGACAATCCAATTCTACAATTGACATTGTGATCATATTACAATTTTAAAATCATTACAATATTTTTTCAAATCAATATTTATATTGTTTCAGCCAACTACAATGTGATTTTCGATTTACCTTAGTTTATTAAGATATTTAAGCACTGGTATTTAAGACTGATAATTAACATACAGGTCAATTACCAGAATGCTGACGCTGGTGAAATTACACGGTATGCTACTCTTTATATTGCAGTATGCTACAGGAATTAAAAACACGATGTTACATACCCAGTTTCTGCAGTTGGTATCTTATCTGGAAGAAATCTTCATAGAAGTCCAAAATTTTAATCGTAATATTGAGGGCAAAGTCTACCTGGTCTATCTTTGCTTTTGGTGCGTACACAGCCACCTACAGATTCAAACCAATACTGGCCTTAAAAAATGCACACAAATGGTAAAAGACTACATGGCAATAAAAGTATTTAACTGTAATCACAGCTTTGGTCTCTAAGGCAGCTTGCAGAACCACTAGGACAACACAGAGTTAGTATTTATTTAATTCATTGGTACACCAGATAAAGTACCATCAGCAATTATACCTGCACATTGTTTCCGGTGATGTCGGACTTAGACTTGAAGTCACAGACGATGATTGCAACCAGGTACGTGCTCATTTTGGGTGTTTGTCTGAACACATCAACCTCCCAGTCAAAGCCCTCATCTAAAGTTATCATTACACATCAAACATGTGCAGGACATGTATGTATAAATATGTAAGAAAAATATTTGTTACCATTTCTTGTTGTACTCTAGAACGAAGATACATTAATTTACTTGTGAGATAGGAGGTTATATACATACTTCTATCCCTATGTTTCCTATTTGTGTGACATTTAACTTCTACATAATCAGTGTAAGTATAAATACTATAATCTGTTTTTAATTAATTTCCTGTGTCCGGTTTTAATTTCTTTCACTATAGGCAGATAGGTATGCAGCTTACCCGACCACCACAATAAATGATTACGTAACGGATACATTCTACTAATCTAGTAGTATCTAGTAGTAATCTAACACACCTACTGCAAATAATGTCTCCACTATTGGCATATATACAATCAAATGCTTACCCTTCAGGAACTGATGTGGGGGCTCAGCTGGCTTATTTGATAATGACACCAGGCCCTTGTCACGGATTATTTGAATGGCAAAGACTGCTTTAAAGGCTGGCTCATCAAAACATGGAAATGCTTCTCGTGCCGAGTTGGGCTCAAACTGTGTCGTAGCGATGTACCTTTATGCGAAGATGAGCAGCATTAGAGTTACAAGTACAATTGCCGAGTATTAGGAACAGACCAATTATTCGACTAACTATGCTGGAATAAGAGTTGAACTTTCATATTATCCCTAGACAATGTTACTACAAAATCATCACACACATAAATGGAGGTACACACCCATCTAAGCGACGCCGCAGGCAAACACACCACACACACGTACTAACCTTTTCTTCCCATCGTCGTCAACATAAGAACTTCTGTACAGCCCAGTGAGTTTATCTCGGAGAGGCATATTGTATTCGATCGTTAGATCGAGTTCCTCATTGGCATACAGTGCCCTCTGGAGGCGAAAGGCAACCAAATTCCATCGCTTATAGAAGAGCAATTTCGTGATAGCAATCTTTCGTAGGGTCTTGTGCGACTTTAAGTAGTAGCTGGTGATCGTGAGATTGTTCGAGTGCAAGATGATGTACTCTGTCGGCTCGCTCACTTGCATCACGATGCTTACAGATGCATTAACGTGGAACTCGGTGAGGTTGATTTGAAGATGTATGTCGTACTGGCTTGGTCTGATCGTGCGTGGCAGCCTCGTGCTGCGCCACGGGAACGGCTCACTCGTGCCGTCGGCAAGACCAACGATTGGCTTTGCCTGGGTGGCATCATGTAGGGAGTTGTTGCCAATGTGGCAGTGCTCAATTGTAGGACGAGAAAATGCTGATATCATAGCCACCGCTGAAAAACGTATGAAGACCTGTTTTACAGATTTGCTAGCCAGGCGCTATCCAGGGCCAAATATGCGCTAGTCCGGACTAAGTTAGCCCCGCGAATGGAGGTGGGCCAGGCCAGCTCCGAAACGTGCTAAGTTAGCCCGTACTAAGTTAGCCCGTGTTAAACTGTCTGTGTATGCAATCCTTGTGTTTGACTTGTTTTCGTATTTAAAATCCCATATTTCCATTATACACTATTTATTATTAGCTCTTACTAATGTTGTTATAACATAAAGATTGCATTAATTATGACATGTTCAACATCCAGCTCAAAGAACAGCAATCACAAACAAAAATTACGCAGAAATCAGATGTCCTTACCGAGGATCACAGCAGCTGCAGCAAGCGCTACGCACGTCGCCTTCCTCTGGCTGCATACTAACTGGCGTGTGTGACTGATGCCCATCTGCTCATAGTTGCCTCCATGCTTCATAGACTCTCCACTCGCTACATGAAAATGCACACAATAATGAATTCGGTGATAAGAGTTTCCTCCCTCGGTAATTCACGTAGTTTGGGTTCTCACCTGCCCTAGTTCAACACTCCTAGGGCCTACTGCCATAAACACTATTTAAAGTCACCACAATAATTAGTACTATGATAATATTTAGGACCAATGTGATCGAGAAGAACGTTGACACATGTATGCACAACGTAGCTGACAGCTAACTTACGATAACAGTAACTTTATCATTTTATGTCACAATGCTGCTGATTGGAGGAAAATCAATCGCAACTTCATATTCAAACACATTTACTGTGCATAATTGCAAGACATGCAGATTATTACAATTAATCACGTGCAAATAACAATTGATGAAAAAATGGCATGATCACCTATTTATTCTGCACTACATGACGTAGTAAATTGCAACAAAGGCATCACGAGTCAGCTTCCAAACATTTTCCACAATAAAATCCTAGCACCACCCACTTGATTTTCGACAAGGGCCTGTTCGTAAGTACGACTCCCTCCATTCACAGGTTGTGTCAGCAGCTGTGACAATCTTTTTTGGGGTAATTGAGAAATACAACTAAATTGAGTCTCACTCTTAAGCTCTGGAAACAGCCACTTATGTTTTCACTTTTCCAATTTGATCACAAATCCCACCTTTTTCCTATTTACCAAAGTGCTAGCCAGCAATTGCTTTTTTTTATTTTTTTCCTGCAAAAACATGGGTAGGCAGGAATATAATTTTTTTTTCACAAGTTAAATATAGGGTACCGTGTACTATACAGCTTGAAATGCATATTTCGATTGTTGCAAAATCAATGTGAACACCTGGATAGTAGTGTTAGGAATCGCTCCCAAAAACGAAGCTCGATAAATCGTCCCTTTGAACGAGCGAGTAACCGAAGTGTAAACGGCTCTGCGGCCGCGTATAACACGATAGCATACGTATACTATATAGTACGCGATCGATCGCGTACATCAAAGCCGGCCGCCGCGCCATACGACCTTCAGGCTCTGTTTATGAAGTAGCCGGCCCAGGCCGTATGATCGGCAGGCGGTATCTTTGAATTATATTTTTTCTTGAAACCCTCTAAAAGTGACCGCTGTTGCACATTTTTAACTCGGAAATGTGAAGTGGGGCGGGTGACCCGAACCAAAGGTAATTTCTTGGTCGGCCTAATCAGAACAGTATTTACTACTCACGTATTGATGTTTAGGTACTCCCTATTTACCTCCTTTAGAATATTAATAATGCCATGTAACTCCCATTCAAATACTCATTTACAACACGATCTTACTGCATGCATGCCACTGTGCAAACTCCATAAAAATGGGGAACAGCACTAGCACTAAACTTTCACACTGCTCACTTCGTTTCATATAAGTACATCACACAGACATGATCATTTACCTTCACCATAGTGCAGGCCTCGAATTAAGCGACAAGAGGGGCAAGGCAATTTTTTGGGGGCATGTGAGAAATTGCCTTGAATTTTCTCTAAAATGGATGGGCACCGAGGCAATTTTAAAAGACATCAAGGCAACTCTCACAATTTGAGAAGGGCACCAAGGCACTTTTGTAAAATAAAGGAAAACTCATAACAAATTAATACATCAAGCTACACACCGTACAGATCAC
This sequence comes from Priapulus caudatus, assembly GCF_000485595.1. NCBI lineage: Eukaryota > Metazoa > Priapulida > Priapulimorpha > Priapulimorphida > Priapulidae > Priapulus > Priapulus caudatus. Next base: position 176,511 of record NW_014577190.1, on the reverse strand, counting down.
AGCTGGCCATTCTTGCGCGAACGTCGTTTGCCGCGCTTTAAATCGCGCGCGGGCCGAGTCGATGTGCAGCATTTAAATATTCGTGTTCTACCACGGGCATACACAGGCACAGTGGCGCACGATTTATCGATCGTCTGCTGGCAGCGGTTCTACACGCTCTGCGACAAACAGTGCGGCCGCGAACTAGTCTAGCCAAAGGCACCGACGGCAATTACAGAAAAAGGCAAGGCAGGTCACTGCCGTCGGTCGGGTTGGATTTTCAGGGGCAGTACGGCGATTGATAGGGCCACCGACGGCAATTGCCGTCTGTGCCGTCGGTTAATTCGAGCCCTGGCTTACAACACGCGCAATTAACTCCCAATTAGCAAACGGGAGATGAATTGCGTGATTGTTCGACCTGTCTACTGAAGTTCCTGGGGAAGAAACCTGCAACGTATTTGTTTCGTTCAGAGACAAAGTTAGTTTCCGAGCAGTTATACTTACGTCACCATTTTCTTTCCCAGACCATTGTTATGAAAAACTTTCTGTCATCGTATGAATTCTACACAAGCTACACACCGTACAGATCACAGCTGGCCATTCTTGCGTGAGCGTTGTTTCCCGCGCTTTAAATCGCGCGCGGGCCGAGTCCACGTGCAGCATTTAAATATTCGTGTTTTACCACGGGCATACACAGGTGCACGATTTATCGATCGTCTACTGGCAGCGGTTGGCAGCGAGCCACGTTATATATTATTGTTTTTGCCGAAAGGTAGACTGGTATCCGGCCTCACGCTCTGCTAGACAATGTACATGCTCTGCGACAAACAGTGCGGCCGCGAACCAGTCTAGCCAGAGGCACCGACGGCAATTACAGAAAAGGGCAAGGCAGGTCAGTGCCGTCGGTCGGGTTGGATTTTCAGGGGCAGTACGGCGATTGATAGGGGCACCGACGGCAATTCCGTCGGTGCCGTCGGTTAATTCGAGCCCTGATAGTGTCTGTGCATGCTCACTTGTTCTAGTTATCGCCGTTATATTTGGGTATAACGTAATTTATGCAGAGAAACATCATGAAATCCTATGGATAATTCGTTCGCTTTTGCAATGTAAATGAATGCAATTGCTGAGTAGCACGTGACATGGGTGTTGGCAGCACACTATATTCTGGGTTGAACTATGCCCTGCTTCAGAGCTCAAAGATGAGCCTCACCATTCATTCAGCTATAAGCCATTAGGGCTGTAACGATACACAAGCCTCTCGATTCGATCCGGTTCTCAATATTAGCCTCTCGATTCGATTCCTTCGATTCGATTCCCAAAATATTGAAATGTTATGTTATTTTTCAAATTTTCATTATTTTGCAATAATAAATTATTAGAAATTGCCAATGAATACTAAATGGTGAATAGACTAGAGAGTCTAGAAAGTATATATACACTGCACAGTCGCTGAGTAACATTGGTGAGTAACGCCAGAGCATATAAATCAGTGATTTATATGCTCTGGTAACACTCCAGTTTATAGCGTAGTGCCGCCATCTATTGGAGGAAAAAAGTGGTATCAAATTCAAAGTGGAATCGAAAATACGGGGAAAAACATCGAGGATCGGATCGAGGGAAGAGAATCTCGATCCGATTCGATTTTGGTGGATCGTTACAGCCCTATAAGCCATGCCAGGATAACTTGGGCAAGAACAATATCACGTACATGAGTACATTCACTGTCGACAGAATAGAAGCACCTAGTGAGTTTTGGATATTAGACATCAATTGCTTCCTTTTATACTGCTAGTAGCATAAAACCTTCCATCTAGGGTTTTCCATATTTCTCTGAGTAAATTATGGTCTACCCAACTATATAATGGTGATGATTTGACCAATAAACTGTCTAACAAAACCTAGGGAGTGACGGAAGTAGCTATTGCATATTCAACCCCCCCCCCCTCTCTTTTCGTTTTCTCTTCTCCCCTCCCCTTCCCATATGCTGAACTTCTTGTGTCAAAACGTCACATCAGCTGATGTTTTTGAGCTAATCAGAGGTTGACACAATTCCTCTAGTGATGTTGCGAGTCAGCGGCTAAACCGTAAATGGAGGAATTGCTCCGAATACAACACGAACACTACTTGAACAAGAAACTCTTCGCGAAAATTAGCAAATATTTGGAGAATCCTCTAGTATAATGAGTGTAAATGTTGTAATCTTTTGAATATAAAATACTGACAGTCTTGAGAAACATCACAAATTCTATTTTTATCTTCCAATCACATGTCGTAGCAATTCCTCTGTTTACAGTTTAGCCGCATGTACACAATCTGTGTCACAGGCATCAGTCAGCATACTGGGACTGCTAGTTCTAGGCCTACTGTAGTCCGAGTTTCCTCTGACCAATGGCCACACCGACGATTTTTGGTGGATTTTCAATTTTTGTGTGGGTTTTTTCAGTTTGTGTCAAAAACCACACCAAATCGACCAAAAAATCGTCAGCGTGGGCGTTTGATCAGAAGAAACTCGGACCACCGACTAGTGCCACTGCAGCTGATAGGGTCTATGTCCCCCAGGGTACTATCGGAGAGTACCCTGGGTACGGTTTGATATATCGGAAAGTACCTCGGGGTACTATACGATGTCGCTGCATCGCACGGACTCGACATATCGTATAGTACCCCAAGGTACCTGTACTTTCCAATATATCGAACCGTACCCAAGCCCAGGGTACCCTCCGATTTAAACCGACCAGGTTCTCTGTCGCACAAATGTCTTAAGTTACCATATAAACGCTAAAATTAAACCGCAAACTAACGCTTAAATGTTGTACTTGCATTATTACTCGTCGACGAAGATTGTTTACAAACTTGTAACCGCCATTTTTCGCTAGTGAGTGGGTACGCTAGTGAGCGGGCACAATGTATTTCCAAGTGGAAGGGTGGGCAGGTTGCACGCGGTTGCAAACCGCCATTTTTCATTGCGCAGCGCTAGCGCAGTTTGCAACCACGTGCAACCTGCCCACACCTCCACTTGGAAATACATTGTGCCCGCTCACTAGCCCCGGAACCGCGCTAGCGCCGCGCAACAGAAAATGGCGGTGACAAGTTGGTAAATAATCTTCGTCGACAAGTAATATAGCAAGTACAACATTTAACCGTTAGTTTGCAGTTTAATTTTAGTGTTTGCAGTATTATACTATTAACTTAAGACATTTGTGCGACAGAGAATGTGCTTTATTTGGCGTACCAAAGAAGTTATTAAGCGCAAAAAGTTGTCTTTGCTTACTCCCTGGAAATTGCCATAGTATGTTCTATAGCCCTGCGGCGGAGCGGAGGGCTAGGCTATAGTTCTAGAGCTACTAGTACTATCACTGCATCAGCGCCACTGGCACTGCACTGCTGGCACTGCTGCGAGCGGCCAAGACTTCGGCGGGTGTGAGGCAGCGTTTCTCAGTACATTTACATATCTTACCACTCAGAAACGATATGTCGTCGACCTCTGCGTCGACCATCGTGATAAATAACACGACTATGTGTCAATGTGTATGTGAAACTCTACAAAAACTTTTCCTGATTTACATCTGCCGCCGCCATTACTGTTCATGAGCGCCTCAGCGCCACTGTCAGATCTGTCACGTGATGCGGAGTTGCCAATCATAAAATACTCGGTCATTCCACGTAACCTCATAGTCTCATAATGATTGACATACAGCCACGTATACAAGATATTGAACTTAGTCTATGTGATTAATCATAAAAGTCCAAAGGAATATTTCAGAGGTGCAGAAAGGTAATTAATTGTTTTAAATAAGAAGGAAGCAAATTTCAATATGGATGACAGAAACGAAGATGTTGAATAATTTAGAAGAAAAAAGAAAGAAAGAGGAATAATTTAACGCTCGATCGTGTGATCGAGTGCTACACGAGCGAATACCAATCACCGCCTGACCACGACAAATTTGTAGAAAAATTGTTTTGCACGAAGAAAGCGGATATATGAAGAGGGGTGGGCGATTAAGTTGACAAAACAATTTCGGAGTTATTATAATAGATTTGATCATTTGGATAATCATCTAGCTCGCATGATCTTTACACTGTGTGCGTGTGTGTGCGCGCGCGTGCGTGCGTGCGTCATGTCTGCGTGTGCTTGAGTGCGTGCATACGTCAGGGCGTCCGTGCATACGGGAGGACGTCTGTGCATACGCGCGGGCGTGCGTGCGTGCGTACCTGTGTGCGTGCGTGTGTGTATTTGTGTTTTCATCCTCAACATCAATTTGCCCCTTAATATATATCTGTATAATACGTAGGGGGCCTACAATAAATCGATGTAGCGATTAAGCATCATTTGCTTACGAATCAAATTACGCCATTCTCCATGCAGTCACACGACTGCGAATCGATCACCCTCCGTTTTTTCCACACTCAACCGTGCGTTCACAGATTACCCTCTGTTTATAAATCTATGGGTTAATAATGTACATGAATTGATAAATGTTGAAGCATACTATACGTACACGCGCACGCACACAGATTTACTTCATTGGTTTACATACTAGTCTAGAGGTACTATATATGTAGGACCTAGCTGTCTCTTGGAACAAAGAATTGAATAATTATATCCTTTCAATGAAGCAAGCAGTGTGCATTAGAGCAGTGTGCATTAGAGCAGCGTGCACTATAATGTGCACTGCTATTCAGAAATTTTGATACACCTTTGCGGCTTTACAGGCGCTTCACTCTTCAGAGCCAACAGCTGTTGTTTCTCATTGTTGTTACGCACCCTCGCACTGGACACTCGTATTTAATTCCTATATGGTTTCGAAGTAGCCAGCAAGCACGGACTTTAGGACGCACTCTGGTCCCGTCCCACTGTATAGTCAAAGAATCGGGGCATATAGACATTACGGCGGTGGTCGGAGCTTCGGAGAACCAGCTCATGAACCGAGATTTGGAGTTCTAATCCATTCGTCAGCTGTCACTGGCTTCATTTGAGACCAATATATAAAGGGGGCATACACAACAGTAGTATAGGTATAGCCTTCCGTCAATTGTTCACCAACGATGCACTATTTCGTCTCTGGAAAATGCATTTTTGAATGTGCTTTTTTGCCGTAGAATTCAGTGCCAGAGTGCACCAATTTGGAATATGCACGCATGGTAGTGACCTCACGGATGTCTAGAAGGCAATAGACGTGAGATTGGTCTTGTCGTGTAATTGTGTCATTGCGGTAAGTGGTGTAACCATGGTAACCGGTTCGCCGTTTTTGTGTTTGAGACGGGATCCGACTACATGCTGAAAAATCTATAAAACAATCTCGCAAAAGTTTCGAGTGAAGATTGGACTTTGAATCTGTGACCATTTAGCATGAATATAGCGCATGTCACGTATGCGCCGAAACTCTCCAAGTATTTTTTATTTCATTTCTGTTTGATGATTATGCAGGTCAGCTTCCTATATGGACGCACGCTACTGTTGCGCAACGCCTAATATGAAGGCTATAGCGACCAGTCTAATGTTTTTTTTCTGCCTATGACTACATTGGTTTTGGCGGTACTCTAAGTCTTGAGGTGCCAATATATATTGTAAGAGTGGTTTGTTTTACTATAGGGTAATTGCCTAATGATGTGTTGCTATATGTACAAACGGGATAATCGTGAGCGATTAACTTTATGTGTTAGAATATGTTAAGTCGGTATCGGATACGATACGATGACGACGTTATTCAGAGGCGTGGCCAGCTGAAAAAGTGTGTGTGTGTGTGGGGGGGGGATCTCATTACAGCCATGGAACTTTATACTATTGAAACATAAGAAATTGCGGCAAACCCGCCAGCGCTATAGTGCCGTTAATTAATTTTATGGCAATAAATAAAAACCTTACGCAATGCTAATTTAATTATTTCTCACTTTATTCTCACAATACTGCGTGAATTATATACATATACGTGTACTGAATATAATTATACTGTAATTATAATTAATGAGTCCTAATGAGTTTCTGGGAACAATTTTCATTGTGATTAGAAGCGTAGACAATAATTGGGGGTGTTCCCGGACTTGTTTGTTTTGTACAAAACTGGCAGTGTGAAAACTCTCACTTCTGACACTCATGTTTGCGCGGAGTCTCCTAATTAATCGGACCATTTCGAGGATTGATTGTTACATATTGTGACAACGTGTCCTATACCCACGCCTCGTGTGGTTTGTTCGTTACTGTCTGCGATCTGTTGACATTTGCTTTAATTATGCAGAATTTGTCATCAGAACTGGGCCTGTGTACGTAAATGCTTGTATCAACCCACTAAAATAATAATATGGCTACTGTGCTGTGAATGAATGTGTGCTGCACAATGCTGCGAAGCCATCGATAATGAGGACGAAACATTTCATTGTTGCTAATTTTGTTAATTTGTCTTAACCACCACCGATATTTGGAATTCGAAAAAGGGTTACCAAAAATTGTATGCATTTGAGCGGAACTCCCGATCCCGCTGGGGGAGGGGCGCTCCTGGCTACGCCCCTGCAACTTATCACACAGACAGCTCTGGTACTGCGCGGTGAGTAAGTATAGTATCTGGTATCTAGTAAATGTGCGTGGTTGCGTGGGTGCAGAACATGCGCTTATATACCCGAAATTACACTAAATTCTTCCTGCCTTAATTCCTTTCCAGTTCAAGAGGCTTCAGCCTTCCAGTCAGCATAAACTTTGCTATGTCAATCAATAAAACTCAGGACCATACAATAAACTCGTAGGCGTAGATTTGAATACACCCTGCTTTGCACAAGGCAATTTGAAGGTGAGTGCTCTCGACTCAGCAGCCAACAAAACTTAGATATTCTCACAAATACTCGGAACGGTGTCAATTAAACATCGTACATACAGAGGCTCTGAAAGACTACAATCTCTACACCTACACGAACTGCCAGCACCCCCACACCTCCCCGCCGACCTGCCTCTGTATTTGGTAATACATGCTTAAAAACATTCATTCTGCAATGCGAGTGGGCGGACATCTATGTTCTCCGTAATGGTTTATACCAATTATTCGCACACAAAGACCCAACGAACCGGTTAAATACATGATTCTACACTTAGTTGAGGTTCGCCTAAACGGCTCATATTGCTTGACATTTTAAGGGCATCTTACGTGAATACTGCAAGCATTGGTACTCTGCAACATGAAATGGCGGCATAGGTATTTGTAATTGGTGATTTTTGATGCAGTTACTGTTAACTAGTAATCATTTTTGACAAATATGAGATCTTAAACTATATAGTAATTATGGAGTTATTATCACTGATTTTTAGCAAGCTTGGAGCTGCGGCAAGATATGTAAGTTTGCCAAATGGTAGTTTATGTCTATCTATCTATATATCTATCTATCTATCTATCTATCTATCTATCTATCTATCTATCTATCTATCTATCTATCTATCTATCTATCTATCTATCTATCATCTAGTCTATTTATCTATCTAGTCTATCGTGATCTATCTATCTATCTATCTATCTATCTATCTATCTATCTTATCTATCGAATCTATCTATCATATCTATCTATTCTAGCCTATCTATCTATCTATCTATCTAGCTATCTATCTATTTATCTATCTATCTATCATATCTTATTCTAGTCTATCCTATTATGGGTCTATCTGGCGTCTGCTCTGTCTGTCTGTCGTGTCTTATCTATCTATCTATCTATCTATCGTATCTACTATCTATCTATCTATCTATTATCTATCTATCTATCGTATCTATCCTATCTATTCTATCTAGTCTATCTATCTATCGTTCTATCTATCTATCTTATCTATCGTATCTATCTGTCTATCTATCTATTGTCTATCTAATCTAAATCGTTATCTATCTATCTATCTATCTATCTATTCTATCGATCTAGCATCTATCTATCTATTTATCTATCTATTCTATGCTATCTATCTATCTAATCTATCTATCTATCTATCTATATCGCTCTCTCTCTCTCTCTCTCTCTCTCTCTCTCTCTCTCTCTCTCTCTCTCTCTCTCTCTCTCTCTCTCTCTCTCTCTCTCTCTCTCTCTCTTTCTTTCTGTCTCTCTCTCTTTCTCTCTCATTATCTGTCTTTCTCTCCTTCTTCTCTCTCTCTCGCCCCATATATAAATAAATAAATAAATATATATTATATATATATATATATATTATATCAAGAGCTAATAATGCCTCTAATAATAGGTATTATTAGTTCTTGATTATATATATATAATTATATATATATATCTTTATATATTTATATAGGCAATAAGCAGATAGTTTGGACTGTGTATGGTTTAATTGTGCAACAGTTATGGATAAGATGCGATGAACCACTTCATAACAATTATACGTTATTGCTAGCATTACTATTAACACAATGTGATGTTTCTCATACAACAAATTCTCATTCAACAAATTCTCATTCAACAAATTCAACGAAACGCGTAAGATATATTTTGCCATTTAATAAAAGCACGTTGCTGTTCATAGTCAATATAGATATTGCAGACGATTAGGAACACTCGAGGTCCATTGAACGCGCGCGCGCGTGTGTTTTCGTACGTCCGGGCGTGTATATGTGAGGTCATGCGCGCGCCTGCGTGTGCGTGTTCGCGCGCACTTCGCAGCAATAACAAAACTATGACCCCTTCAACTAATTTTATTATTATTCATTTGAAATCGCGCTTCATACTATTGTAAACATACACTGGCCAATATCGCATGTGACACAACACGTGTATGTTGTCCTAATTCGTATCAGCCCTCGCAGGCTACTCGCATTTGCGTTAGACCTTGTACATAAGATCAAGCGCTCATAATAGAGATTCTCTATTATGTACTCTTGATGAGATTATACTGCTTCACATATCAACGGCGCGATTGGACCATTAGTTACGCCGTATTGTGCGAAGCTTATCGGCACTGCGTGGGAGAACAAAAGGTGGTTTATCGATTGCGTTACAAGCGCTACTGCATCGGCGACCTTGTGTTGTTCAAGAAGCTCGATCATTTCAGGTTTCGGGCTGAAACCATACGCATTCAATATGCATTGTTGAATGCTGCTATCGAACGTATCCTTTTTCGTGCCAACATGTTGTTTATATATTATCAGGAGTCTATTGATAGACTCCTGATATTATCAGTAATCGGCAGAAGAACATGTAACAGACGAGCGCTGCTGCTATGTTTATTTTTATGAAAGACATCACGCAATGTCGTAATTTTGAGCTATTTTACTATTACGTACAGTATTTGGAGAAAATCTCTATTTTATCATCATAGCCATAACGGAGTGACATCTCACCTACATTTCTGCAAGAGTCAAGCTGTTTAATTCACAACATTGCATGGTCTTACTTTCTAACATGGCGAAGATTTATACAGGCGTAATTTCTCTAGAGTTAATTCCAAAATAAGCCGCTATATATATATATAACAAAAGGCACAATCCGATGATAAATATGATTGTTCATTATCATGTGTTCCAATAAGATCTCTCTCACCTGTTCTACATTGACAATCAGAAATATGTCATCTCAGTAGTAACACCTCAGAGCTTTGTTGTATTAGAGATATATACCAGGGGCCGGTTTCACAATGCGTAATTAAGTCCTTAATCATGATTAAATCACTAATCATGATTAACCTCCCGTACTTAAATTGAAGTGACTGTTTCACGAAGCGTAATTAACTTCAATCATGATTAAGTTAATCACAATATTCAATTCTACTCAGGAGCATGATTAAATTCACTAATCATAATTAGTTGCTAGTACTAGTAGTAGTATGTAGGTAGTACTAGTATATTAAGTATGCTGCAGATTTTACAATTGGACATTTTACTTAAATTTTTTCCCAAGGAAATTTAAATTATTTAAGATTAGCTATACTAATTTAGTCATTATAATTGCAAATTAATTCCTTTTCATGTACTGAATTTGCAGATACTTTTGGCGTTGTCCGCCATTTTGAATACAGTGTATAATTCATATTTAAGTCGGCTAATTATGTGATTAGTTAAATATGTACTTAAATCGCTTCGTGAAACAGATTTTTAAGTATGATTAACTAACCTAATCATAATTACAGGAGGTTAATTATGATTAGTAATTTAATCATAATTAAAGTTAATTACGCTTCGTGAAACCGACCCCTGTAAACGAATAATAGATACGCGGATTGAGTAGACGCACGATTGCGCATGCATAAGTAAGTACACGCGCGCATAAGCGGGTTCACGCGCGCATAAGCGGATTCACACCCTCATCTCCCGGACATACGTAAGCACACTTACGCACACGTACACGAACGCTCTCACGCAGACACTTGCGCGCGTGCGCAACATCGCGGCTACACCTCTGTATCTGTTCTATCGAAAATGCTATTCTATTCTGTCGATTTTGCATTTCAACGTTTTAAAGGCTATTCATTCTCAATATGAAGCTAGCAGGGAGTTTAAACATGGATTACGTCTGCAATGCAATACTCGCCAAATAACAGTCAACCACCGTCCCCCATATTACGGTTACGTGCTACTAATAGATTTCCTTCCAAATAACAGTTGACACTGATTGAAAGCTGTGAAGTGTGACGGGCTTTCGTCAGCTATATATGTCTCTTTAGGCTTTCAGTTGGTTTGTTATCTGTAGGCTTAACAGACTTTGGAGAGCCGTGATTACACGATATATAGCAAGCTTAATGGGTGAAAGGTAAGCGCATGGCTTACAGGCATTGCATATAAGCCACACATGACGTTAAGGACGAGATAAGCACAACGTAATGTTTATGAGAAGTTTGTAGAAAATTAGTAGCCTCGTCTACGTGTGACACCTGATTGCGTGACAAGACTGAGTTTTCTGGTGTTAAACAGTAAACAAGAAGGTAAAATTGATATTGCTGCTATAAAATAACCTTAGTAATACTACCATGGTCATCAAGGCTAGACACTACATAAATTCCGTTGTTTCTAATAACTCGTGTAAATGAAGACTTTCTATTATTGTCCGAAAATTGTTACGTTACGAAAAGTTTTATTAATACTTTGTGGCGCGTTTGTAATTTACGCGGATGAACATGCGAAATGGGAATTTTTGAAAAAAATAACCATATACTTGTTTTACTCTACAGAGTTAAGATTAAACGAGGTCTGCAAGCGGACATACTATTCAAGACGGGTTATTTCCACGCATTTAAAACCCATGTCGGCAATCAAGCGGTATTTTTTGTCTACGTGATGCGTCATAATTATTAAAGATAATGTTTTCATTAGCAAGCATTTATACTCGTGTAAGTATTAGAGTATGAATATGTTCACGGCAATACTAACGGACGCAATGGTATAGGATTCTGGCGATAGTAAGCATGTTACGATTAACGTATATAGATTCGCATCAATGGTGCTTGTTATTCAGTCGGCATTCTTGGTCACATTGCGAAGTAAAACCTTGGTAAATAAAACCTTGGCTTGAGCAGTGGCTAACCTTGTTTGATTTAGATATACGTTCTTAGATCGATATAGGTGTATCACGACGGATTGCTTTCCCGAGCACAGATTTCCCTAACCCTGAACCACGAAATGTAAGCCGTGGACGGAGTAGAATGAGAGACGAATAGAGTAGAATGGAGTAGAACGGAGTAGAATGGAGTAGTCGGAAGCGAGATGCCATACAGCTAGTGAGAGACAATGCGGATGTTCATGTTCACGCATACGCTCACGTAGTTGCCTTCCGTAGTATTGGTTGCAGCTGCATTGGAAACTCTTTGTAGCAGAAAACGTTTACGGGCTATTAAATTTGGTTAAACCAATAGATCTTATCAAAAAAAATGCGGGATACCCGGCGTTGCCCGGGGAAATCAGTGGCGTTACTCAGTTGGTGACCGCTTGGTTGAAAGGAAATTACCCACAAAAATCTAACTATCTATCTATCCATGCATCCATCCATGCATCCATCCATCCATCCCATCCCATTCCATGCTATGCCATCCCATCCCATCGCACCGCATCCCATCCCATCCCATCCCATATCCCATCCCATCCCATCGCATGCCATGCCATGCCATGCCATGCCATGCTATGCCATCCCATCCCATCGCACCGCATCCCATCCCATCCCATCCCATATCCCATCCCATCCCATCCCATCCCATCTCATCTCATCGCATCCCATGCCATGCCATGACATCCCATGCCATGCCATGACATGCCATCCCATCCCATGCTATGCCATGCCATGCCATGCCATTCCATCCCATCCCATGCCATGCCATGCCATGCCATGCCATGCCATCCCATCCCATGCCATCCCATCCCATCCCATCCCTTCCCATACCATCCCATCCCATCCCATCCCATGCCATGCCATACCATCCCATCTCATCCCATCACATCCCATCTCATCCCATCTCATCGCATGCCATCGCATGCCATCGCATGCCATCCCATCCCATAGCCATCCACCAAACGTAAAAAATAATAAGAACTCAAAAGATAAAAGACATTAAAAAAAAAATGAAAAATTAAAACTAATAAAATAAAAATAATATAAAAAATAATAATATTTGATCTGTAATCTACATAGGCTTCCGTGAAGTGTTCCCGTCAGTTGCGCTATTATTATCATCTACCATATTTTATTCTGGATCTTTACTAAACGTTTAGATGTAGTAAACAAAGTGGCAGAGAACATACTAAACAGTCCAAAAGTAAAGAAACAGCATTTCCCGAGGTGGGATTCAAACCCGCGAATGTGTGTCGGCCAATGTTGTGGCGCACAAATGGGAACTCAGCAGTCAACTCTGAGGAAATTATTTCGGCGATTATATGCTCAGCTGGGGGCCTAGAGAAGAAGTAGTAGCGTCGTCGTTTCAACTACACGGATAATACGTTAGGACTAACTAAAATCACGTGCAACAATAATATATAGATTAATTAAATATATATACATATATATATATATATATATATAATATGTATCTATATACATTAATATAGGTGCGTGTTTTGTTCTGATGTGGTGTGTTAAATTGTTTTTGACCTCAGAAAAGAACGAAATATCTTATTAGTTAACAAAATGTATTATCGTCTCAAAATTCTTTGATTGCTTATAGGCCTGTGTACTTGAAATAATCCACGGGATATTGCGTTAATGCAACAATTACCTCTCGACATACGGTGAAAACTACGGGTAAGTTTTATAAAGCATTAAGATAATCTTCCCTCGTTTCTCGTAACCTTTTTGGTAATTGGGTCCGACATGATAATTCCTCGCATGGCGTCTAACTAAATGGCTAAACCTAAAATGGTAAATCCTATTTGCTGCCATGTGGCGATGAAGGAAAAAGAGAAATAGGAAAAGCTTTGCTGAAGTAGATAGAGTGGATCGGACATAACAAAAAGAATTGGGCTTTTGTTGTAAACACACCAATATTGAGTTTAGAATGTTGAGGAGATCTAAAAGATTTTAGATATAGTGCCATTGCTCAAGCGGTGTTCTTTGACCGTGACGCCCTAACAATCGAAATCATAAATATCTATTGCGTTCCTATAAGAGAGATCCATACAAAAGTGAATACCGAATCGTATGTCAACAGGTTTGCAGGCAAAAAAACACGAAATACTTTAAATGAGCAATCCGACTGAGTCAATCGTAATCGTACTTATAGTGCGCATTATATACCTATCACATAATATGACTGCGACATTTATATCGTCTGAAAAAACTCAAATCCTAACGTTAACACTTGGATATAATGACATTATCACTATTGTTATAGTTCGTCATTTTCATCGCAATGCGAAGCTAGCATTAGACAGCGCTGTGAATGATCGAATATGCGCAGGACTATTGAGAGCGAGAACGAGAGACGTAAGAGACAATGAGAGAGAGAGGAGAGAGAGAGAGAGAGAGAGAGAGAGAGAGAGAGAGAGAGAGCATGAGAGCGGATATGCCCAATTATATTACAGGTGAATTAGCTAATAAAACTGCTACGAGAGCACGCGCGGAGTAGCAACTGTTGACGCGAGCCGAACTACCACAGTCCTAGAGCGATGCCATCTCACACTAGATCGTGAAGCAAGATAAAGACACTACAAGATCGATTGCCTACTCGATATCTTTCCACGCTTCATACGTTGTCAATGACCAAGCTTGATCATGCAATACTTGTCAGTGTCAATGACCAGACAACGCACTCAAATTGCTTCGATACTGTGGCTCCCGTGTCGTTCGTTCACACTTTCCCGCTCACACGTTGCAATCGATCAACCGGTAAGTGGCGCGCAATCCAACGTGCAATATATAGCTGCACCGTATACATCGTACCGGCGTTCGCCAGATCGACGAATGGGAGTTTGTAAACAAAATTCAACCCATGTGAGGCTCCGTAGGCCTAGTCTGGATAAATCTAGAACTATTTATATGTCTATCTCGCTCAGTCTTTACTGTCTCTCTGTGCTGCGTGTAACTGCCACCAGTCCGTCATGAATGTGTGCGTGTGTGACGCGCGGTTGCAACGTTCGTGGCCTTTAACTGTATGTGCGTAATAAAAAAATTATGTGTATAAATATGCCTTCAAAATATAGTGGCGTTGTAAACACGACACGTGCTATTAATAGAACTATCTTAGCATCACGTGCTAAATCGTGGTTATACACAGCAGTAAGAAGAAGATATTTGTAATTGTAACAACTACAATACCTTTGCCTACTGCTCCACATACGTCTTCCTCTAATAGATATAATGTGAGCCTAAGCAAGCATCTATATTCTAGCTGGACGCAACGAAGTGACGTATATCTGTTTGATTTAATTTGTTGTTGTACTTCAAGATTTCGTTATTTAATTCAAGTGTGGCAATTGCTGTGTCGCTTACGCGAAATTAATGTAACTGCCCAACTTAAAATGTTATGCTAATGTATCGCCTAGTTGGCCGTTCGAACGTTTACACCCCACATTAGAGGATAGGCGTATAACTCATGCATCGTGTACCATCAGCCTGTCTTGCCGGGGTACGCACGATATGGCACTGTTGGTGGTTAAATCGCAAAGCACTAGACGGCATTGAAGTAATTGCGCGGCATTGTAGGAAAGGTGGCCGATAGGGATATCAGATATTTTCTGCTTTGCATCTATGACAAATGCGCACACTACGCATAATACGCGCTCTCTATACAAATATTGCGGTATGTGTGTGCGCATCACTAGAGTTTAGGAGCGCATTATGAACGCAAGCAGTGAATTCAGCTGTAAAGTCGGATCGATAGTGACTGCCTAATATTTGTCGATATGAAAGAATCGCTGCCTAATACAAATAGTCGTCATAGAACGTAATCGTATGTCGTAGTTGCCATAAATGCGTATCCCCCCACAGAACAGGCGTCTCTTTCATAAGGTCTAGGAGGTGGCGCGCAGATGTGGAATGGTAATACTGCTCGAACATTCGCTACGATCTTCATCCTCAACCGGAGGAGCTGAAGGAAAAATATCACAAAGAATCGAGACGATATCATCGCGGCAGACGGTAAAATTGCCATCTGCTTCCGGACTAGAATGTACCGCGTTATATTCTGACTGGTGAATAGGCGCTAGCCAGCTACTAAAATCTCCTGCATATCGCACGCATTTGTGTTATATTATTTATAATTATATCCATAGGGAACAATAGTTCCTTACTGGTACAAGCAACACTAGATTTTTGTAAGACTGAGAAAATCAAATGTTATCCCGATTCCAGCTCGCATTAGTAAAGCTAAATTTTGATAATATAGGATAAATAGTTAGTTTTGTGGTGTGTGTGTGTGGTCGTAGTGTGTGTGTGCGGCGTGGCGTCGTGTGTGGGTGGTTGTGTGTGTGTGTTGTGTGTGTGTGATGTGTGTGTTTGGTGTTGTGTGTGTGTTCGCGCGCTCGCGCCACGTGTCTCGTGTTGAGGTGCCGCTATGTATACTTCCCCTTAACATGAACACCGTTTCTCGCACATGCGCGCTACGCCCATATGAAAAAAGATCCTGTGTAACGTAGATCCCTTGTCTATATCTCAGATTATGATTATATCGTAAGAAATCAACCCATGGACACACCGTGTAATTATAGTTAATGTAATGTTGAGAAAGAGTAATAAAGTCATTGTGCAGATGCTAAGTCAACACCTCCCTAATCCCAGAAACCATTCATTTGCCGCGAAACCGGGTGTCAAGGCACACGAATTATAACGTTATACGACATATTCGACTATGCAACACACGCAGACGCTGCACACGCCACCACACGCACACCACGCACACGCACACGCCACGGCACACGGCAACGCACCACGTAACCGCCACGCACTACATACCACAACACGAACACACACACCACCACTACACACACACACACACACACACACACACACACACACACACACAGCGGTGTAACGGTAATATAGGGTACTCTGCTAAATTTACAAGGTCTTGCCATATTACGGGCAGTCTTCTCAAAATTATTATATCAAAATGTAGCTTTCTTCCCACGTTACTAGGCCCAGATGTCTCTCCCGGACTTATTATGAGAGCTCCCAGCCCAACCTCTGCAGCCCTCACTCCCTCTTTTATTTTTTGCGACGTATCGATGCAATGCCCTGTAGCAAACACGGAGTACTCGCAATATATATATATATATATATATATATATATATATA
The DNA here is from genome assembly GCF_000485595.1 of Priapulus caudatus. NCBI lineage: Eukaryota > Metazoa > Priapulida > Priapulimorpha > Priapulimorphida > Priapulidae > Priapulus > Priapulus caudatus. The sequence continues at coordinate 159,855 of NW_014577190.1, read as the reverse complement.
TATATATTATCAAAATATCAATATGAATAGCGACAACCCATCCTTATACTTTTCTATAAAAACTATTAAGGATTTCCGATTATATCGCATAGACGCAAATGTAAAATGGTTAAGATGTGGAGATTAGGGTTACTGTTCTTCTTACAGGGTATGGAGGGAGCAATGTTCACACGGCATTCACGTCATGATTCCGAACTGGTTGACGAACGAATAGGTGAGAAATGTAATGTATAAGCATGCTAGTGTTCGCTCAAATGTAAAAATAGAGCGTTTACTTTACATTTAACGCATCAACACTTCGTGCATTTTGTTGTATAATGTATGGTTTGGGTTTTAAATGTTAATATTTACATAGCACATATTTACATGCTGGCCTTTCCATTACCTCCGCCAAGGAGGTTATGTTTTCGCCCCTGTTCGTTTGTTACCTCCGCCAAGGAGGTTATGTTTTCGCCCCTGTTCGTTTGTGTGTTTGCTGGTTTGTTGGTTTGTTGGTTTGTTTGTCTGTCAACGAGATATCTAAAAAAAATTACGGACAGATTTTGATAATTTTTTTTTGACGGGTTGGTCCTGGGCCAATAACGAGGGGGGTACAGGGGGTGGGGTACGGGAGAAGGGG